>NW_007728076.1:90601-108351 GCF_000696425.1 Galeopterus variegatus | reverse complement strand
CCGGTCCCGGTCTGGTACGGGGGCGACACTGAGGGTTGCAATCTGTTGCCGGACACGGAAAAAGACAAAAAAAAATAAATAAATAAAATAACATTAATGAATGGCTTGAGTATTTAATTTGTGCACAAAGAGTTCTGTAATACTGAAAATAGTAGTATCATGTGGTCATTTTCCAGTGAAAAGCAGAATCGTATTAAAGACAGTTAGGAAAACCAAGTTCATGAAAAACAATGGATTTAATCACTTTTGAATTATTTAGGAAGCAAAAAGAACAAAACCTTCACTCTGTGATAATATGATATTGCATATTCTTTGTTCTAATATTCAAAAAAGAGAAAGCTCAGCTAAGCAACAGACAACATTGACAGACTAATTTATTAATAGAGTATAATGATTGGGTACATTTATCTAATAATTTATGCAATGGTTAATCTATAAAATACCTTACATATATTATTTTGACACTTGGATATTTATAGAAAGGGACATGGGTTCTAAACCATGGATGTAATCTTAAATAAATAAGTTTATATTAAATCTATTTCTTTTTGGAAGGATCAATTTTGCTTTAACCATGATTTTTATTATCTGTGACCTCCTTTACCCCAAATTACCCCAGTTAATCAGTAGTTAACTATATTTCACTTATGATCCCAACGCCACTGAAAAAATAATTAAGTATACTTATTACAGTATTTTTCTTACCTCTTCTACCAGATGATCTTGCTCTTTTTGGAATGGATCACTCTTTTTGGCTGGTAGAGACCCTCCAAATGTACTATTCTCTATATTCTGTGCAATATCTGATGATAGAGAGTCTTCTGCTTCAAATTCTGATATTTTCTTAGAAATGGTCTTGTTTTTCTCTTTGGGAGTTCTCATTTCTATGTCCTGAAGAAGACAGACATGTAATATTAAAACCTTAATAACCATGGCTTGTTCTTGAAGCCTTTTTCATTAGAGATTCATTGGTTATCACGAACCTATAAAAGGCTGCTAATATTGTGAAATTATATGTTCACTGGTAGAATTAACTAATTCCAATATTCCCACTTAGCAATAGATAACTTATAATTAGAAGTGTTACAAAATGTACAAATACTGGGAAATGTGAAAATAGAAATTAAATTTAACTGTAATATCAACAAAAATAAATATTTTATCATAATTCAGTATAGTCAGACTTAATTAAAAATTGTTTTAAAATGTACCTTTTCAAGTAGTGTAACACTGTTTCTATCTGAAGATGAAGCTGGTTGCAACAGGAAAGAGGCAGGGCTAAAAAAAAAGACGATAAATCCAAGTTGTAAGTTAGAAAGAATTCCATTCACTTGATGCATTTGAATATTCTAAAGAAACTGTCTGCCTCGTATCTGTCCGTTACGATTTCACTCAATTCGTCCCGGTCATCGAAAGGCAGTTTATTCTAGGGAGGTAAGGTGACAATTAGAGCAATACTTCAGCTCGACTTGTGTATCAGCCTCCCAGGTATGAACAATTTACGTGTCCATTATATATATTTTTTAAGTCTACACTATGTTTTAAAAGGGTTAAATGACTTGATGAACACTCAAAAGCTTGAGTACACATTAAAAACAAATTCAATTAACTAGAATTGCATTATTACAATGTCCTCAGGGTCCAGATCACAGAATTTCATTGTAGCAGACTTTTAAGTTTTCTTTTGATATTTCATGTCCAAAATCAATCTCTTATATGCTGAATTTTGCTCTGTAGCAAATATGTTTATGTTACACTTATAGTAAAATTAAGGTTATTCAGAGTTTTAGTTTGCTGTATTCTGTGTGCTATACTCCTTAATCCTTTAGATTCCCTTGCTCCTTTGGATAAATATTAAAACTTCATGCATCTTTCATGCCATTTCATGTTATTAAATTTTTGCATGCTATTTAATGTTATGTCATGTTATTAAATTTTAAAAACTTTCAAAGAAATGATAACTTTAAAGTAATTACTTTATCTTGATCTTGAAAGATCTAAATTCAAAGGCCAAAAGCTTTTCTACCCTAGGTAATACGAAAGATAGGAGGAGTACCACAGAGATCACTTTCAACAGGAAGCTTGTTGGTGCTTTGCTTTCTTTTCACTGCCAGAGTATAAAATTAACAGCTATGCAAATGTTTTATATAATAGCAAATATAATTTTTCAAACTTTCCTTCGGAATCCCCACCTACCTTCTAAACACAATTCAAAATCACTGCAATGCTCAAACTTCAACTTAGCAGTGACAGGATATAATCCAGATATTGAAGGCAAATCATCTACTGGGATTTTATCTCAAGTTTTGCAAATCATTACACTAAAATTATCAAAAAGCCTTCTAAAACAGGGCCAGCAATCTATGGACCAATGCCACTGAAATGCCACAATCAGAACAAAGGCTATGTCTTTACCAAGGGGCTATTCCCAGGCATTCTCAAGAACTAACACAGTGCTTGGTGGTGCAATACATATATGTTGACTGTTTAATGGATTGACAGAATCAATAAGTAAATGTCACTTGAGGGTGGGGTTCTATAGGTGACAACAAATGTTTCTATTGAATCATTCCTGTGGAGCCGTATAATAGAGAACAATGGAAACATATTCCATATGCTCCTCTCTCTTGTTTCCGAATCAGCAACATGCTATTAGCCCTGCTAACATTACAATCCAAGACAATTTTAATGCTGCCCTTGTTCAGTCCTTATTCTCTATCTACTTGCCATGCCAATATTAAGGCCTATGAAATCTTAGCACTGTAATAGATCAAAAGAATGGGTGTTGATCCCATTGTGGGAACTTATCCTAAGGAAAGAACACTTCCAAGAGGGAAAAAAAAGTGACATGCTTCTTATGGTAGTAAAAAAATTGCAGAATACTTAAAAGTCTAAAAAAAAACTGCAATGTTACAAAGCCATTATAAGTGAAAATTACTTAATATAATGTTAGTTAAACATACATACACACAAAAATTGTTTATACTATGTTGAAATGTTTAGAAAATTTCATACTTTAGAATATAAGACAGTATTCATGCTTTGATAAGAACTAAATTTACATGACTGTACAATATACAAGACTTAGAAAAACTTCAGAAAAAAATCTGACAAGTGATTTGTTAGAAATTTTAGCCAATTATTAATTTTTATTTTCTGTTGTTATTATACTGTATCCATAGTTAGCAGCGAAATAATAGAAATTATAAAAAGGGAAGAAAGATAGATTTGAATTTGATTTCTAACTCTAAGGATGTTTAGCTGGCATATATCCAAAATCATACCGCACTATCTCTAAAATGCAATAAAAGAGAAAATGTAGAGGTTAAAGAAAGGTCTAGAACAATAGCATCATCACCACTAGGAATATCATGGACTCCTCCCAAAAACCACTATCCAAAAACCACTGCAAAGAAAGATAGTGCCCTTAATGTACACCAAAAGCATCACCAATAACTGAATTCTAATATTAAGTCTGGTGCCACCTCCATCAACTCACTTTGACCAAAACAAACAATGAGATTTACAGAGAAGGCTACTTATATTTTTTGGTACCTGTCAACACCAATTGTATGTGAAAGTTACTCTCAACACACTTACTCTAAAAACTACATTCTTTAAAAAAAACTACATTCTTTCCATGTTTTTTAATTGAAGTTATATTGATCATATCCACATATGAATTTCCCAATTAACTACATTGTTACTGATGTAAAATGATGCCACTACAAAGAAAATATTTAGTGTAAGTGCTGAACTACATGCAAAAAAAGGTATTCTTTTCTTTCATTAAGTGCAATCGAAACACATTACATATTACTGATGAAACATTAATTACAAATAACTTTAACAGTTAAGAATTATGAGCAATCGGATTACTTCCACATCCCAGTAACTCAAATCTTCACAGGTCTTGTTCTGCGATCTAGCAGTAATAATCTTTCATATCCCATAAAGTGTTTATCCCTTGCCACCAAAACCCTTCCTCTACCTCCCTGCAATATCCCAAACCTATAATTAAAATAAAGTATCAGAAAATAATACAACTTCTTTCTCCTATATTAAGAGATTCCATCTGAACTAAATTCTTAGGGGCTGGGTGTCTGGCTCCTGTAGAATTCTCATAGTGTATCTCAGTACAAAGTTCTTCCAAAAAGAATCTTGAGGTTCAGTGGAGTTCACAGATAAAATCTGATTTCTGTATTAATCTAGTATACCATCAATCTTTAGTCCAGCAAAAGACCTTAATCAAAATATTTACTTTGCTCTCCCAAGGGAAGACAAACCAAAAACACAATTGAGATTGGGAAGTATCCACTATATCCCTCTAGCTAGCTATAAGAACAATTGTGATATGGAGGTAAAAAGAGAAAGCCAGTAACTTTACTGTCTCTTCAATAATAGATCTTCATAGAATATTTCATTATTTTCTTTAGGTACTGTAAGAGTATGTAGAATGAAGAGTGCTTTAATAAAATTTAGAATTTTCTCTTATAATTTTCCTAACTATTTTATTTTCACATCTGTCCCTCATCTACTTAAGAAAGTAGGACTACAAGACACCTACTTAGGTCAAAGGGCAATCAAAAAATAATAATAATACATAAGGTCTGTTCAGTATCTGTTTAATTGCTACTTAATAATGCTTAATTTCAACAAAGAACAAATATATTCCCCAAGTGGATAACATATTTTTAATCTAGAGGTTTTTTGGCTTTTATAATCTGGCAACAGTCCAAAATGGGATAATAAAAAAAGCAAGAAATAAATAAAATAAGAATACTAAAGAAAGTTACAACAAAGTAGGTCCAGTTTTTTCATATGTTAAATTTTAGGGTTAGGTCTTCCAATTTTTTTTCTAAAGCCAAGAATTGTTTTACCAAATGGTTTATCAAAAACCCCAATATATTTTACAGATAAAAATAGCAAGCTGCTCAGGCCGAAGTGGACCAGCCCTAATCCACAGCACCAGAGGGCACTGCAGAATATATTATGAAAACTACCAATCTAGATGATCTCAAAGGCCCCAAAACTCTTGGATCTAGTCAATAGTCACAGTGGTTTCAAAAAAGCTTGCACATACAAAAAGGCAATAAATCCCAACTTGCATTAGAAAATTCCCATATTTTTTTCTTCAATAATCAGATAATACCCATGAAACCCAATATTTAAGATAAAGAAGAAGGAAAAAAAAAATGCCCACACATCATATATGTTGAATCTTTTCTGAAAATGTGGGTCTACACTAGAAAAATACTGTCTGGTTAAGACAGTGAAATTACGCACTATCCCATGGTATAGAAGTTTGGAAATTGGCTTAAGATAGGACTAAAATTAATATAGAAAAACAAATCAATATGAAAATCAAATTTGTTTTACCTGTTGGCTAAATCACGTACTGTTCCCAGGGTATCATTATCTTTTCTGCAACCATTTTCTTGGTTATATTGCTTAGGTATATCTAAGGAAACAGAAAAATTAATTACTCTTTAGCTATGTTTGTACATTCTAATATTGAAGGAGCTCTTGAAATTCTAGAACAACTTCTAAACAGAAAAATCAGAATAATATGAACAGTAATAGGAAAAGGTAATTATTTAATTGTTATATGTAAAGGGATGGGGAGGAAAATAATAGAGAATATCTAGTAGTAGGCTTTTAGAAAAAGACTAATAACTCATACTAAAATGAGTTTCCAGGGCTGGCCCGGTGGCGCACTGCTACAGTGTGCCGCTTGGGAGCGCGGCGGCGCTCCTGCCGAGGGTTCGGATCCCACATACAGACCGGCCTCTCACTGGCTGAGCGAGGGGCGGGCGCAACACCGAGGGTTGCGATCCCGTTGCCGGTCCCGGTCCGGTACGGGCGCGACACTGAGGGTTGCGATCCGTTGCCGGTCACGAAAAAAGACAAAAAAAAAAAAAAAAAAATGAGTTTCCAGAAAAGTGACAGTCCATAATGTTCCAGTGTTATGTAACCATGCTTCATGTTTAAGTACTAAGATCATGCAATTATCACATAAGCCAGCAAGGCCAAAAAGTTGCAGTATTTAGCATATGTCAGCACAGCATTTATAACATCAGTCAGCCTACATATTTATTCATCAACCCATCATTGAATAACTATTTGCCACTACTGAACTAACAATGGGAAAAAGAAATAAAAGATGGAGACCCTACCTCCAAGGAGTCAGTATGGGAAAGGACAGTGATAAGTGAAGCGTTAAATTATACTGCTATAGGGCCGGCCCGGTGGCGCACTGGATAGTGCGCCGCTTGGGAAGCGCGGCGGCGCTCCCGCCCGAGGGTTCGGATCACACGCACCCAAAAAAAGCTAGTAGGGAAACTTGCCAGAATTTGAACCCAGATCTGCCAAAACTCCAAAGTCAGACCATAATTGTGTCTCCCAGTGTGTAAATATCTATCAAATACTTTGTGCACATGTGTGAACATGCCAAACTTTGAATGATTTAAGTATAACCTGTATTTTAATACTTAGGACAGCATCATAAAATTAATTTCTAAATGAATATTGAAATTTATACTGCTATAATATTATGACAGAAGTATGCACTGAATGCAAGGAGGCAGCCTTGTAACACCAAGGTCACAGGTTTGGATCCCCGTACCAGCCAGCTGCCAAAAAAAAAGAATGCAAGAGGGCAGAGGAGAGACACCTGGACAGATGAGGAGTGAGCAGGAAGAAAGTAATGAAGGTACTGAGAGAATAAGGTACGAGATTGGTAATGCTGGAGTACAGGGTATATCCAGTGGAAGCATGGTAGGAAGTAAGATTGGTGAAGTAAGCCATGGCCAAATTACAGAGGATTTGATATTCCAGGGCATCCTCCTCTTTCAACATGTTACCTTCTGTAAGCCTTTCTCATTTGTACAGGTATCCAAAGTGTCACAATATAAAAAGCCAATGTGTATAATATGCAAAGTTTTCCTCTTAATCCACTATAATAGTATGCTACCTCTTATAGCATTTTCAATACCCTGACTCTATTGTTATAATGGAATTACTGATGTTTATAAAACATCCCAAAAGTGAGCACAAATACAACTATACCACAAAATTAGTAGATAACCATATACTAAAATTATTACACACAACTATAAACACCATCTGTTGGTGATGGGCAGAGTTGATGCATGTTTCTTCTGGCATTTAAGAAAATCTGTAAGGTAAGAGTTGTTAGTGAAAAATGATTTAGAACTATTTTTTTCCCTAAAGGTGAAAGGAAGCCATTGATGTGTTGTACACCAGGAAATGAAAAGGATCATATTCCCATTACGGAAAGATCACTAATAGCCATTTGAAACACAGAACAGATTGAATATTGGAGGCAGAGTAGCTAGTTAGTTAGAACACAGGTTCAGGCAAGAATTGCTGAGATCTAAACTACAGCACTTAAGATATGAGGACAGGATGGCTACTTAGCTCAGGTGGTTAGAGCACTGTGCTGTAACACCAAGGTCAAGGGTTCAGATCCCCATACCAGCCAGCCATCCAAAAAAATAATGTGAGGACAGAAAAAGAGGGGACACATAGAACAGGGAATTTGGGAAGTAAAAACAAAACTGAACTTACCACAACAGAGCAAACCAAGCTGAAGCAGACACTAACTCCTACCATAAATACATTAGAATTCCTAAGTGTAAGAAAAAAAACAAGGAATGCCCAAAGGAACAAAATACCAGCCAGAACCAAAGACAGAAAGCTTGATCAAAACAGTAAGCTCAAACTGAGAAACAAAGGCCCAATAAGGCAGGTTTCAGAGGCTGAATTGGAGATTTACTGCCTACATAGTTAACAAGAAACATCATCTCAGGCCACTCAGGCTGGGATCTGAAACTGAGAGATTGTCATAAGGCCAGGACACTGCAAAGGCTGCTCTAACCTTGAAAGGGAGACTATAAAAAAAATCTGCCAACTGGACCAGGGAAGTAGCAAGGAAGCCTACTGCCTATCTAGAGTCCTGGTGAAAAAAAAAAAAAGAAAACAAGAAAGGAAAGAAATTCAAAACATAGTCTACTCAAAAGGAGGTAGAAAATCCAAAATTATATTGGCTACTTGTAGAAAAACCCAAACCAAAGGCATTAACTGGCCTAATTCAAAAAAAACATCTGGGTCATAGACATAGACAAAGACAAAGATGTAGACATAGACATAGACAAAGGCATAGATGTAGACATAGACATAGACAAAGGCATAGACATAGACATAGGCAAGACATAGATACAGACACAAAGAAAGACAAAGACAGACAAAGGCACAGACATAGACAAGACACAGACAGACACAAACAGAGAAAAAAAGAAAGAAAACACTGGGATTGTAGGTCACTCTATAGAAACTATTCTAAAACCCCAGAGCCCATGAAACTCCTCCAGGATCTCTGGAGAGACACACTGAAGTTGAGATCATGATCAAATATTTTAATAGGAAGCAAACAACCATAAGAATCAGAAGCACAACATATAGGAGCAGAAGTACCTTAAACACAAGAGATAAGAGAAAACTGAAAATCAGGAGATGTTAAATGATTAGCAAAAAAGACACAAAAAGTCATAATGAAAGAAAAGGACACCATGAAAAAGAAGAAGCAGTTTTGAAAAAGAAGCAAATAAGGCTTCTAGAAGTGAAAAGTACATTCATAAATATTAAATACTAAATGGACAGATCAAAAAGCAGATTAAACATAACTAAAAGATAATTAGTTAAAAGGGACCATATGAGAGATTTGAGGAAAATACCCAGAATGAAGCCCAGAGACACAAAGAAGTTGTAAATATGAATGAGAAATTAAGAGATATGGAGGATAGAATTAGAAGTTCCAACAATAGGAGTTACAGAAGGAAAGGATCAAAAGAATAAGAGACAAGCAATATTTGAAGATATAATGGTGAATAAGTTTCTAGAACTGAACAAAGATATGAGCCTTCAGAATAAATAAGCACACATAAGTCCCAAACTGGCTAAATAAAAACAAATCTACATTAAGACATGTCTCCATGAACCTGCATAATAAAAAAAAAAGAAAAATCATAAAAGCAACCACATATCAAAATTTAATTACCTATAAATAAATGACAATTAGACTGACAGCAAATGTCTCAGAAACAGAAAGCAGAAAACAATATCACATCATGAAAAGTCCTAAAGAAAAATAAGTGTAGAACTAAAATTCTATATCCAGCTAATCTTTCACTCAAGACTTAGTGAAAAAGACATTTTCACAGAAAGACTAAGAGATTTTACTAATCAGGGTCTATCATTAAAAGAACTAAAGTATATACTTTGAGATATACTTTGCAAAAGAAAGGAGTAGAGTAAAATAAGTAACAGACCAAAAAATCAATAAACATGTTGGTAAATCTAAATATACACTGATTGTTAAAAACAATTTATATCAATATCATTTTTTAAAAAGGTGAGGGCATTATTCTAGAACACATTGTCACTAAGAGGACAAAACCAAATGCAATGAGAAAATCCTCCTTAGATCCTGGTTCAAAAAATAAACGAGCATTTACAAAGGACATTTTGGGCAATAATAAAAAACCTGTATTCATAAACTTTAAAAATAGATAAAAACAATATTACATATTATTTATAGATCCATACATATGTAACAAAACTATTATTAAGAATAAAGATAAGATTCAGAATAGTAAGTATTATCTTTGTGAAAGTAATGAGTGGGATCAAAGAAAGGTTATCTACATATGTACTTTAAAAAAAAAAAAAAACCTAAAGCAAATATTGCAAAGCTCTGACAAAAAGGCTGTTTGATAAACAGGTGTTTATATTATTCTCTGTACTTTTCAATATAATAAAATTTTAAAAAACACTTTAAAGGTAAACTACTTTAAGTAAGATGTAATGTGTAGGAGAGGAAAAAGTTGTTTTACCACAAAAAGTTCAAAATAATGTTGAGATTCCCCAGCTCAGACCAAGGTTCTACCTAGGAAAAAAAAGGAATCCCAAGAGTACAAACTGTACAATGCCCAGAGGACAGGGTTTCCCCAAAGAACTACCAAACACTTCTAAAATGAGGACTTCCAACTGAACTTCCTAAACAAACACAAATATTCCACAGTTTCAAGGTGGATACAGAAATCTCCAAATGGACTGGCTAGTTAGCTCAGTTAGTTAGAGCACCACTTTGTAACACCAGCGTCAAGGGTTTGGACCCCAGAACAGGCCAGCCACCAAAACAAAAAAAAGAAGAAAAGAAAAATCTCCAAATGTACATAAGGACAATCCCATGGTTTCAAAGGGCTTAAACTAAGCCTGGCAAGAGTTTAAAGGCCTTTCCCAGCTGAATTAACAGTGTCAACCAAATAGCCAAGGGCTATCAAAATAATTGTATCTCATAATTAAGGACTTCTCAAAGCTATCATGAAACCAGAATGCTCTATCTAAAGCCCCTTCTCATTCATCAAACCATGCAGCCTTCTGTATGTCTGTCTACTCTTCTAGCCACACCTATCCTGAGCCTTGCTCTCTAGTCTACCCAACCAGTGTCCTCCCCAAATAGGCCTGACTCTCAAACCATTCACCTACCCACCACCCTTTTCTTCCTAAGTCCAGTACTAACTGCTATCATGATCTTTGGACTACCTGAAATATGGCCTACACTACTGCCTGCTCCAGCTTGGCTATATAATTCATCTGTTGTTTTTTTTTGGCGGCTGGCTGGTAAGGGGATCTGAACCCTTTACCTTGGTGTTATTAACACCGTGCTCTAATCAGCTGAGCCAATCAACCAGCCCATTTGCTTTTATTCATTCATTCTTTCAACTACCTATCTTCTATTTACCAAACCCAATTAAAGTTTCTTATACACATTACTGGGCAATTGGAAAAACTGATTATAAAATGGATATTAGATATAGTGGAAATATTAATTTTTTAAATGTGATAATGGCAAGATAGCTGAAGGAATTAAATGTGAGATGATATTACAGACATTAACTTTTTAAGTGAGATAATAGTATGGTAGTTATATAGGAAAATGTCATTTTTATGGGAAGGCACGCTGAAATACTGAGAGTGAAGCATCACAATGTCTAGAACTTACTTGGGTTTAGAAAAATACATACATAACACATATAAAGCAAATATGGCAAATGTTTATTGTTCAAACAGGTGGTGGGTACTCAGGTTAATTACTGTAGTACTCTTTCACGTTAAAAAAAAATTGTGGGCTTCCACACAAAATTTTGTTCATGAATGTTTATAGGAACATTACTCTAATAGCCAAAAGGTAGACACAACCCAAAGGTACATCAACAGATGAATGGATAAACAAAATGTGGTATAGGCGTACAATGGAATATATTCAAATGAAGGAATGAAGTACTGATACATGCTACAACTTGGATGAACTTTGAAAACATTATGCTAAGTGAAAGAAGGCTATCACAAAAGTCCACACATTATATGATTCTGTTTGTATGAAAATCCAGAACAGGGAAATCTAGAGACAGAAATTATTTTACTGGTTGCTTAGGATTAGGGGAGCGAAGGAGGCACTGGGGATGAGGTTTTTTTCTGAGGTGATTAAAATGTTTAAAATTAACAGTAATGAGGGTTGCACATATCTGCGAATACAGTAAAAACCACTGAATTGGACACTATAAATAAGCGAATTGTATGTGAATTATATCTCAGTAAAGCTGTTTTTTAAAAAAAGAGAGAAGAAAAAATTGGGGGGTTGATACATGCTACATCGATGAAACTTGAAAACACTGGGCTAAGTAAAAAATTGTGCAAGTGAAAGAAGCTAGACACAAAAGGCCCCATACTGTATGACTCCACTTACATGAAATATCCAGAATAGGCAAATCCATAGAGACAGGAAGTACATTAGTGGCTGCCAGGTCCCAGGGAAGGGGAAATGGGAAGTGACTGCTTAATGGGTATGGGGTTTCCTTTTCAGATGATGAAAATGTTCTGAACTAGATAGTGGTGATGACAGCACAACCCTGTCAATTTACTAAATATCACTGAGTTGCATACTTTGAAATGACTGAAATGGTGAATATTATGCTATGTGCATTTCACCAAACTAAAAAATAATTGGGAGAAAAAATAAATATAAAGTACTATTATAATAATGAGAAATAATTACAGGAGGGAGATTTAAAAAAGAAAAAGATCAATAACCAACCTGGAAGTGAAGCAGGATACTGAACAAAAATACTCCTTGCATATATTTCTTCTGAAGCAGGATCAAATGAAAGGGGAGACATAGGTGGTAAAAGATCCACAGCCTTAAAACACAGAATTCACAATTTTGAAATAAATACATTTACTATCACCATAACAATGCTAAATTAATCTATGAATGGATGATTTTTTTTTCCTAACAAAGATAAAATTACCAAACACATCTTATAACTATTTTCAAACCAAAAAGTACAACATTAGGAACAAAGGGAATACTTTGTTTTACAGCTATGTCTCCAATGTCATAGTGCCTCACATCAAGAGGAAAGTTTCGTTTTCTTTTTAATACAAACCTCTAAATCTAGAAATACTAACTTTAAATGACAACAGCAGTTTAATGAATATTCTATTATATATTTAGACAAATTACAGAAACAAAAACATTTGAACTTTAGGCTCAGATGCAAAGATGACACACAGCATTTCTAGGTCATTTGTAACATGATAAATCAGGAGATTGCCATATATTAATCTACTCTCCAAAAGGCAAGTCAACATTACTTACTGGAGTTGAGCCTTTAATTAGACTGAAAGGAGAAAGACCAAGAAATTCTTTCCACTTTTTATGCCATTCTCCTTGCTTTTCAACTACAGAATGTCTTATAGTTGTGAGATCTTCTTTAATTTTATACCTGTAATAGCATAAAAAATAACTTTATTCAAAACATGAATACAAAAAATCTAAGTAAAATTTAAGAAGACAACAATAGTTGCAGGGAAGGGGAAGGAAACAGTCATATAAAAGTCCAGCTGTATGAAAGTCCAATCAATACAGCGCATATAAATTAAATAAACTCACACATATGAATATTCAGAACCTAAAATACCTTTTCTCATTTTAAGACCAGAAAGCGATCATACATCTATTACTCCATTTATTTTTCAAATACAATTTTTTTCCTGGCTCTAAACTTCAGTCAGAATTTTACTCCTGCTTATCCATTCCTAAAGACAGCTCATACCTTCCAGTCTTTCTGCTCAAATAAAGAACTTTTCTTTTTTTTTTTTTGGTGACCAGTAAGGGGATCGCAACCCTTAGCTTGGTGTCGCCCGCACCGTGCTCAGCCAGTGAGTGCACCGGCCATCGCGCCGCTGCGCTCCCAGTGCCGCACTCTCCCGAGTGAGCCATGTGGTCGGCCCATAAAGAACTTTTCTGAGGCCCAGTTTTATTATTAGACCTAACAAAAGAGAGAAGCTAGAGAAAAGTTAAAATTACTCCATAAAGAATTATTACTCGGGACAATTAATTTATCCCAGACAAAGAAAAACTACATTAATTTTCCTTTCTACTTCATTTGTCTCTACAGGAGTTGATTACATAAGGCTTTCGAGTACTAGTAAAATTTTCACACTTGATTGCCAAAGCTGAAGAGTAACTATATAAGACCTTTTGCTTAGAAAACCACCCTACTCCTCCCACAATAAAATAACAGAAGGTCTTTCTAGTGTACCTCATATGCTTCAGATCTGATAATCTTTCCCTCTGAAATTTGGTCTCTTTTTCAAGGTAGTGAAGGTCTATTGTCAATCTTGCTTGGTCAGCCTGACAACGTTCATGTTTCATTACTTTCAAGACTTCATTTAATAACTGAATAACTGTTAAGAGGTTCAATTTTCCAGCCTCATAAACATTTCCTATGTGCAACTAAGGATTCAGAGGGGAAAAAAAGCAGTGAACTATAGGTTCGTAAGATAATAAACTGTTATATAAATATATTTATTTTTTACTATGATATAAAAAGTTTACCTTAAAGAGAGTGAGAAAAAAAATCAATTCCCCCCCAAACATAAAACTATGTAAATAACTTTGATCTGGTGAAAACCACTGTGGAAGAATTAACATGCTGTGTTATATTTTATATTAAAGGTTGAAAATGCAAAAGGATAGAAAGAAAAATAAAGATTGAGCAGAAAGAGCAGGTTTGGGGAAAAGATCATTAATTCATTTTTTAACAAAAGTCACATTGAATTAGATTGCAGTTGGTTTTGCAAGGGCTTACATGTATGTGGAGGCATCTTCAGGCCAAATTTAATTTAACATTACCAATAAAAATTTGAAAAAATAAATAGTAAATTTGATTTACACAAAAAAGTTTTAAAAATATATTTAAGGTCTGTTAATATTTTATATGATTTTTTATATCAAAGTAAAAAGAAATTGGCAATAACTCAAATATTATCAACTCTACTTTGAATATAACAACCAAAATAATTAAATTGTATGTAAAAGAATTGTGAAAAGTGTACATAAGGAACTTCACAATGATAAATTGTTCTTGGACCCATACTGTAGAAAAGACTACAGTATAAATACTAATATGTATAAAATATAAATTTAATATTTTTGACACAATATTTATATGTAACAATACAAGAGTGTACATAAGGAACTTCACAATGATAAATTGTTCTTGGACCCATACTGTAGAAAAGACTACAGTATAAATAATAATATGTATAAAATATAAATTTAATATTTTTGACACAATATTTATATGTAACAATACAAGATATTTTAGTGTAATTTGATATAAAAGATTTACTTTTCATGAGAACTTGTATGCCACATAAAATTAAAATAGTTACATTTGCAAGAAAAGAAAAAATTACAACCATTCTATTACAAAAAAAAAAGTCACAAATCGGTGACCCCTAAAGGTTGCATCCAATCTTCGACATGTTTATTTGGCTTGCACAGTTCCAATGTTTTAAAATCATTTGAATTAGTTGCCAATATTTTAAAAATCATAGATCTCATGTAAAAATTACTATAGTAATTTTCTCCAAAGACCTCATCACTTTCCTACTTTCTCCCTATTGTTACACATAATTAGTGAACTTCATTTACATTCATTACCTGCCTAGACCCTGTAGGAATCTGAGTTTGCAGATCTTCATTTTTATGCACTCTGAATTTGATGTGCCTGTCATGTTACCAACTAAAGTGAAAGCTCTTCAGAGTTACAATATTTTATCTTTGTATCCCCTATTCTATAATCAATACCTGGCATACTATATATAGTAAATGCTTAATAAACTGTGCTTACCAAGAAAAAAATATGTAAGCTAACCAGATGGAAATGTCCCATAAGCAAGTGGAAGTAATTAGATGGAGTTTCGGTTGAAGAAGAGAGACTGGAAATACCAATTTCATAAAATTAATTGTAGAGGAGGCTATTGAAGCCATGGAATTGGTAAGAAAATACAGATAAACCTGTAATGAAGGAAAGGAAAGGGAGCATTTAAGGAACCACAGAGAACAAGTTCACTTAAAAGTTAGAGAAAACAGAACCAGTAGAAAAAACTGAGAACAGCAGTCTGAAGAACCACAGGAAAGCAGAGACAAGAAGTGACAAAGCTAAAGGAAGAAAAGACTTTAAAAGGAATGTCTAATAGCATCTAGATAAAAGACAAACCAGAAGTTGGAAAATGTTAAAAGGACATTTGGTAATTAGGAGATCATTGCTGTTCTCTTTGAGAATTTATAAAGAACAGGTACAGTGTCATCTTCCTATGTAACGTAATACTCTCTACACTACAAGGTTACTTCAAGAAGTTCGTGGAAAAATGGAATTAAAAGAGAATATGAATCCTTCCATTAACTTTCTGAAGTACTCTTGTATTAGACAGAGTACTGTGGAAGGTATAAACAATTAATAAAAGTTAATGAATATAAATAAGCACACCTTTATGAAGTACTCCTCTTTATGAAGGTTTTACTAGATATATTCACAAAAATTAATTCTGAAAGCAGCAAAAAAAATATTGCAAGAAAAACAATTTTTAATATATAAAATAACTACCTGAGGGGAATTTTCTCAAAACCTTCCTTAATATCAAATGCTTACCTGACACATCTGTTTCTCAATTTTGTCAAGTAACAGCCTTGGAATATTAATAACAACATCAGTTCCATCTAAAGTATACTGGTTAACAAGACTGAGGACTGAACTAACAACTTCTCTCTCTTTTTCCAAAAACGTGAGTGTTTCATTCACTGAAGCCCACAAAGACCGAACCTTTGAAAACAGAGACACACAAAATATTAAAGTCCATACATTATCTGTACATATGATAAAGAAATGTAAACATAAATATATACCCAGTCCTAGAAACAAATGAAGTATTCCTGAAATGATTTCTGGTGGGAAAACTAAATAACTATATTTTAATGGTTTAAAAGCACTGATTTACTTTTTTTTTTTTTTTTCTTCTCTTTTTTGTGATCGGTAAGGGGATAGCGTCATCTGCACCGCACTCAGCCAGTGAGCGCACCAGCCATCCCTATATAGGATCCGAACCCGCGGCCAGAGCATTGCTGCGCTCCCAGCGCTGCACTCTCCCGAGTGAGCCACGGGGTCGGCCCGTAAAAGCACTGATTTACTTCTGCAGGGGCCCTAAAACTAAACAATTTCTCAGAAGAATCTAGCTATGATTTTCAACAAATCTAATAAATCTTACACTATCAAGATACAATTGGCATTTCCTGTATTCTGACATGCTATCAATCTAACAAAGATTTCTCAGGGAAAATAAAAAGATTTTCAAGAGAAAAAAAAATACTATACATCAATTTTAGGCCATTCAGTTTTCAGAAAAGCAACAACATGGGGAAAAAAAGTTTTCTTTAAAAACAAATAATCTTAGGCATATATTAACACATGTTCACTAAAATTCATGTACAAGAATATTCATAAGACTTCTATCTGTAATAGTCAAAAACTGGAAACAATGCAAAGATCTAGAGTAAAAAGGGTATAATGTGCTATTTTCATAAAATAGAACACTACACAAGAATGAAGACACAACTACACACAACAGCATGGATAAATTTCACAATGTTGAGTCAAAGAACTAAGACACAAAATAATACATTCTGTATACCTCCTTTTATATAAAATTCAAAAACAGGCAAAACTAATCTTTAATGTAAGAAGTTAGGATAGTATTTACCCTTGGGGAGAAATGGTTGTAAATGAAAATGAGTTTGAGAATGACTCTGGAGTGCTGGTAATGTCTATTCCTTAAAAAGGATACTGGTTACATGGGTGTGTTGGTGATCACAGAATCACAACAAAGAGCTTGGGAAAGATTCCATCCAAAAAAGAAAGCCTAGTGCTCGCTTCGGCAGCACATATACTAAAATTGGAACGATACAGAGAAGATTAGCATGGCCCCTGCGCAAGGATGACACGCAAATTCGTGAAGCGTTCCATATTTTTGAGCTGGAATCAACCCAAATGTCCATCATCGGATGAGTGGATACGGAAAATGTGGTATATCTACACAATGGAATACTACTCAGCTATAAAAACTAATGAGATACTGCCATTTGCAACAACATGGATGGACCTTGAGAGAATAATATTGAGTGAAACGAGTCAGACAGAGAAAAAGAAATTCCACATGTTCTCACTCATTGGTGGGAGCGAAAAAAAAAAAAAGAAAAAAGAAAAACAAACAAACTAATTCACCCACAGACACACACACACACACACACACAAAAAAAAAAA
>NW_007728076.1:76253-89815 GCF_000696425.1 Galeopterus variegatus | reverse complement strand
AAGGCCACGGGTTCGGATCCCATATAGGGATGGCCGGTTTGCTCACTGGGTGAGCGTGGTGCTGACAACACCAAGTCAAGGGTTAAGATCCCCTTACTGGTCATCTTTTTAAAAAAAAAAAAAAGGAAAAACAACTTGAGAAAACTGTATTTTTTTTTTAAGACTGGTCAAGTGCAGTAGGGAGAAGAGGGGACGAGTAGAACAAGGAGTTTAATATGTAACTGATTGTGAACAATCAAATGAGACAACTCACTATCTTTGGACCAGCCAAGAAAATTGAATTTTTTGAACTAAGGTGATATTTTTTTGCAGGCTTGAGAGTTTAACATGTATTCAGGTTTACACAGTGCAACAGCCCCTTGTGGGCTAGAGACGGGATGCAGTTGGCGGGCTTCCAGTTGGCGGCCTGGCAGAAAGAGGGAGGCATCGTTGGCTGCTGCACACACTGCATGCTCCTGGTATGGGTGATGAACTAAAGTGATCTTTCCTTTTCTCTAAATTTTCATTTACAGTATGCTTAAAGTTTGAAAATACTTTATTCAGAAGTTATCTGGCTTTATAATGGAAAAATAATAGCCATGGTTTTGAGGTAGGCATGAATTATTGCTACCAAAGTTATATTGATATTTGTTCAAAAAGGCAGGAACTATTTTCTAAGTATCAAAGTATTACTTACTGTGCATTTTCCTGATATTTTTGGGTAACAAAATCTTCTCTTTGCAAAATTTGTAAAAATCTGTTACGTGCTATGTGGCATCTGGCAATGCATTTGTGCAAATCTTGTGGCTTTACATTAAATGTCTCTGTAAAATGTAGAGAAGAATCTACACGGAAAACAAGATAACAGAAAACAGACTTAGAAGCCAAAAAATTGTTAATTTTAAGAAATTAACATCATATAATTAATCCACAGCATTAGCTATGGGTTGAATTGTGTCCCCCAAAGTTCCAGGTATTAGAAACTTAACCCCTACTGTGAAAGTTAAGAGGATGGGCAATCCTATTATGGTAATTGAAAGGTGGGGCCTTGAAGAGATGATTAGATTGTGAATGTATTCATCCATTGACAGTTTAATGGTGGTCATGGGTGTGGTTTTGATGGCTTTAAAAAAGAGCATGTGCGGGCCAGCCCGTCACTCGGGAGAGTGTGGTGCTGATAACACCAAGGCCACAGGTTCGGATCCCATATAGGGATGGCTGGTTAGCTCACTGGGTGAGCATGGTGCTGACAACACCAAGTCAAGGGTTAAGATCCCCTTACCGGTCATCTTTTAAATAAATAAATAAATAAGAGATAGATAGATAGACAGACAGACAAATAAATAAATAAATAAAAATTAAAAAGAGCATGTGAGAAGCTCTCTCTCTCTGCTCCTGCCATGTTTGTCATGTGATACCCTGCATTGCTGTAGTCATCACCAGGAAAAGGCCCTCACCAGCTGTGTTCCCTGGACTTGAACTTCCCAGACTCCAAAACCATAAGCAATAAATAGTGTTGCTTTAAAAATTACCCAGTTTCAGGGCTGGCCCCGTGGCTCACTTGGGAGAGTGTGGTGCTGATGACACCAAGGCCATGGGTTCAGATCGAACCATATAGGGGTGGCCAGTTAGCTGACTGGGTGAGCGTGGTGCTGACAACACCAAGTCAAGGGTTAAGATCCCCTTACCAGTCAAAAAAAATTACCCAGTTTCAGATAATTTCTGTTATAAACAATAGAAACTGATTAATACAGCTAGTATGCCACATACACAAAAAGATACAGCTAATGTTAATAAAAGCAAGATGACCTTTTTTTTAAAGTAGGCAACTAAGGGCCGGCCCGGTAGCGCACTGCTACAGTGCACCGCTTGGGAGCGCGGGGGCGCTCCCGCCGAGGGTTCGGATCCCACGTACAGACCGGCCGCTCGCTCACTGGCTGAGCGAGGTGCAGGCGCAACACCGAGGGTTGCGATCCCGTTGCCGGTCCCGGTCCGGTACGGGCGCAACACAGGGTTGCGATCCGTTGCCGGTCACGAAAAAAAGACAAAAAGGAAAAAAAAAAAAATAAAGTAGGCAACTAAAAACAGGATACCTGAAGTTGAGTTGTTACATAATTAGAAACTTTCAGAGTCCATCTGCCCAAAATAATTCTTATTACTATAATTTGATATATCCATGAACAAATACATTGTTATACAATTTTTAGCTATGTTACTAATGACCATGAGAACAATCCATGCAAACATTTCATATCCAGGTTTTTATCTATAATAAATGTAGTAAATCCTACTTTATTTAACATGGCTCAATACAACGAATATATGGATATTCTGAAAATCAGGGACCCTACACTGCCCTTAACATTATTTATCCAGGTCCTAGCATTACCCCAAAGAAACCACCACAATTTCTAAATACTCAACAGGAAGTGAGTTCACTGAATTTAGAAGTCATCTAGAAACTGAACATGTTGACTGGAGCTGCTTCAAATCAGAAATAGAGTAACTCATGCTTAGAAGCCTTATGTAAAATAAACCCTTGTTAAATCCAAATAGGCATATTTCATGTAAATAGTTTAGATTATATACAATTTGGGCAGATCATCCACTAATACAAAAACTGGTAAAATGTTTGTTACACTAAATTTAAAATATGCAAATGTTTTTTTGTTTTTTTTTTAAAGATGACCGGTAAGGGGATCTTAACCCTTGACTTGGTGTTGTCAGCACCACGCTCACCCAGTGAGCTAATCGGCCACCCCTATATGGGATCCAAACCCATGGCCTTGGTGTTATCAGCACCGCACTCTCCCGAGTGAGCCACAGGCCAGCCCAAAATATGCAAATGTTTATAAAGCAGAATCACATACATGTGTTTTAAAATCATGCACAAAAGATAAATTGAAAAAACGTTATATGTCACATCACTAAATAACAGCTCCTACAAATGAAAAAGACCAATAACTTAAGAGAAAAACGGACACAGGATATTAACAAATAGTGCAAAAAGAGTATAAATTGCTCTTAAACATATGAAATAATTTTTAACCTCACTAGTTATTAGAGAAATACAAATTAAAACTGTACTCCGATTTCTATTTTAACCTATCAGACTGATTACATACATTGACAAGCCTTTGGGAAAACAGACACTCTCCATACACTGGTGATGGAAGTATAGCCACGCATCACATCTTGGTCAAAGAGGGACCACATTTACAACAGTAGTCCCATGAGATTATAATGGCTACATCATGTAGACAAGGTACACACCTAGTAGGATATACCATCTATGATGCTTGCACAATGACGAAATCACCTAACGCTGCATTTCTCAGAACATACACTTGTTGTAAAGTGGCACATGACTGTATAAATTGTCCGGCCTGTACAGAAAATGATCTGGTAATATATGCATAGTTCCTTTGACCAAGCAAATCATCTTTCAGGAATGATTTTATATATATGTATACATATAAAATAATATACACACATATACATATACACATATAAACACATACACTTGAACATACACACACTGATACATGTATAAAGTTTGTACTTTCGCATTGTTTTTATAGCAAAAAATTAGGAAAAAACAAATGTTTATCAGCAGAACACTGATTCAGTAAATTATATGACATCCATTCAATGTAATATTATGCAATTCTAAAGAGAAAGGATGAGAATAAGGAAGCTCTATGAACTGATATGGAATAATCTCCAAGATATATTGAGTGAAAAAAAATGCAAAATGGATTTATATCACCATTTATGATTTTTTTAAAAAGGAAAAATATATATGTATTTTCTTGCATTATTGATTACACTGTTGCTTCCAGAAAGGGAAACTAGGTAGTTAGAGAACAGAGGTGGAAGAGACTTTTCACTTTTTGATTTTTGATCGATGAGAATGTATTACCTGTTCAAAATAAATAAAACATATAGATATAATATGTGCACTTAAAAAACACTAAAGGGAAATAAACCAAAATGTCATTGTAACCACAAAGAAATGGTAAATGTTTAGGTGACAGATATTCTGATTAGATCATTATACAATATATACATGTATTAAACAACTGCAGCCCATAAACATGTACAATAAAAAAATAAATTGAAATTTTTTAAAAATGTCAACAATGGTTGTCTCAAGAAATTGGAAGACAGATGGGGTTTAGTGCTTCAACTTTTCGATAATTTTCCTTTCCATGTTTTATGAGCAAAAACCAATTAAACAGAGCAATATATTTAATAAACTACAAAAATAATACTCTTTTAAGTATGAGCTTTAAAATCCCAAGTTTTGTAAAAAAAAAATAAAAATAAAATCCCAAGTTTTGTTTCTATAAATTAGTAAATAAATCAAATCCCGTTAAAACAGAAATTTCCAACACATTGCCAAGTAACCAAAATAAATCTCAAGCACATTCAACACAACTTTTTTTTTTGGCAATTGGCCTGTACAGGGATCTGAACCCTCAACCTTGGTGTTATAACACAGCACTCTAACCGACTGAACAAACCCGCCAGCCCCAACACAACGTTTAACACAATGTATTAGAGGTCAACTATAACCTGCAGGTCTAATTTGGCCCACTAGCTATTTTTGTGAGTCTAGCAAGGTAGGAGCAGATTCTACATTTCTAAAGGATCGTAACAACAAAAACTAAAAAACAACAAAGAGGAATATGCAACAGACACCCTATGTGTTCCACAAAGCCTAAAATATTTACTATCACAAAGCCTAAAATATTTACTATCTGACCTTATACAGAAAATGTTTCCCAACCCCTGTATTAGAACATAATAAAATAATGTAAACAGCAACTTATGTTCATTATGAAAAGGTTTCAAACTACAATTCCAGTAGAATATTAACTATTTGCTTTTTGAGATACATTAATGTTTTAACTTACCTTGCTTTATTAAAATCTCTTGATTTAAAATTGTGAAAAACAATAAAAATTTAAGAATCAAAACAAAAAATTCCTATTATAAGCTCAACTTACTTTTAGAATTGGTTTTAATATATTTTATCGCAACAAATCTTGCAAAGTGATACATCAGATGAATAAACTTAGGACCACCAGGAGAAAGAAATAATGAACCAACAACTTGAGGAAAGCTACTTCCACATTCAGCCTACGGAGAAAAAAGAGAAGATGATTTGAAGACCTTATCAACAATAACTCATATTTATATCACACAATTTTTTAGAGGGCATGACAATCTTGTGGTAGAGGCCACATGTGGCATGTCCATGAGCACCTCACTGTAGAGCAGTAGCAGCTCAGCCTTCGGCACTGCCTCTTCTCAGCACAGTGGCTTGGACATTTCCAATTTTGCTGCAGAGTAGAAAGCAGCCAGCTGCCTGCCCCAGCCCATTCCCTCCTCACATCATACTTTTTTTTTTGTTTTTTAAAGATGACCGGTAAGGGGATCTTAACCTTTGACTTGGTGTAGTCAGCACCACGTTCTCCCAAGTGAGCTAACCAGCCATCCCTATATAGGGTCTGAACCCTTGGCCTTGGTATTATTAGCACCACACTCTCCCAAGTGAGCCACGGGCCAGCCCTACATCATACTACTTTCGAAGCACAAAAGGATTTGATCAGGATTATTTCATTTGAATGACGAGTCGCGCTTTTTGGTTTTTCTAAACTCTAGGTGGACTTGGTCACAAAAAATAATCATAATAATAAAGCCAAAAATTTTAAAATAAGCTTAAAATAATAAATATATAAAAAGCATGAGGCCTTAAATAAATAATTATGCTTAAAATAATCTATGGTTAAAAAAGTTTTCTTTAAACAAAAACTGTTATATAAACTCCCAAGAACTCTAAAACCTATTTCCAGTGCACCTAGCCAGCAAATCTGGTTTCTGAGAAATATATAGAATCTAAAGTTTGCATCTTCCAAAAAGAGAATACTTACAGAGATCTTTTTTAACCATTCACAGCAATGTTTCCGAAATTCAGTATCACTTTTTTGGTCAAACGGAGGCCAGCAAAATCTTAAAAGTAAAAGCATTAAAATTATGAACCGAAAACCCGTAAACTCAGAAAACTTTTAAAAAACATCAAACTTATTTCCTATAGAAACATTAAAGCTAAATGAATTAAAGCTAACATTCTCAGATTTCAGCTGAAGGGAGACACCAACCTGTAAGAAATTGGGTCTTCTTCTTTATAAACATGTGACTTCGGTTTAATGCAAATAACAAATGAGTACATGTATTAAATGAAGGAATGAGCAGTTATTAAAATTACTGAAAATCAGCTAAACAAGACAACACTCTCAATGGATCCATTAGACTAATGAACAGAGAGGGCATAAATAAATTACTACATTAAGGCTTAAAAAAAAAAGGAATCCTGCAGGAGAGAAACATAAATGGATACATATGATGAGCAGAGGAGAAGGGATGCCATGAGAGAGCACCCATAGTCTGTGGATGCTACTGGTTTGTGGCTAAACAACAAGATACAAAAACATGAAAAAAGAAAAGTTTTGCTCCAGCTTTGGTCAAAAATATTAAACTTCAGGGCTGACTGGTTAGCTCAGTTGGTTAGAGCATGGTGCTGATAACACCAAAATCAAGGGTTAGGATCCCCACCATATAGCCCAGCTGCTAAAAAAATAAATAAAACTAGACTTTAAAATTTACCTATTGCCTTCCTCTGATAATCAGTTTTGTTCAAATTTTTATTCTGAGGCATAATTATTTAAGGCCTCATGCTTTTTTATATTTCTATAACATAAAATATACTCAATATTCATAGAAAAAATTAAGCACGCATATAAAAAAAGACAAATTATGAGATGTCAACAGTGATATTCTCTGGTTGGTAGGTTTAGGAATCATTTCTACTTCCTTCTTTACATTTTTCTATATTTTCTGAATTGCTTAAAATGAGCCATAATATTTATAATCAGGAAAAAAATCAGAAAATCTATTTTTATTTGGACAGAGGAAGCCCTATACCTTAATGACAGGAACTTCCAAGTATACCTATTCTCCTAGGCACTCATAACTTTAAAAGAAGGCAAAATCTTAATAGGTTATCAAAAATGAAAATAATGCCCTACATGATGAATTTACTTGCTTTTCTATGATAGAGACTGCCATCATATAAATATCAAAACAAATTTGAACACTTTTTCAGACACATAAAACCCAATTCACATGCAAAATAACTTAGAACCAAGACTAGTGAGTGTTCACATTTTTATCTCCTATTTAAACTATTTAGGGGCTGGCTGGTTAGCTCAGTTGGTTAGAGCACGGTGCTGATAACACCAAGGTCCAGGGTTCAATCCCTGTACCACAGCCAACAAAAAACATAAATAAATAAGCTATTTCGTATTCAACAGAATATAAGAATAGGCTAAATTTAATAGGTATGATTTTTGCCCACAACACCTGACACTTTTATATATATCACTGAAAAAATAAGGATTTAAAGAGAACTGGAAAGTAAAAATAGGCAAAACAAATAACATTGCCTACAAGAAAAATTGTAAGGCATGGCATACTTAGCCAAAAAAAAAAAAGATAGGGCAAAATTGAGTGTATAAACAGATCGGTATCATTCAATTGTTTTGCCTAATAATTAAGACCATGAATAATGTTAGGAACTAATTTTATGAAACAAAACCTACATTACCTATGAAATACATAATGATTTTACGATAAGTACCCCCAAAAATCACCCAGATTTATAAAGGTTAAGCAGTAAATGTGTATGACCCAAACCTGAATTTTGTGACATCCATTCAAAACAATAGTTAAAGGCCAAAGCTGTAATTCTGGCTCAAAAAAAAAAAAAAAAATTGGCTCATATGAAGGTACAGTCAGTTCATTTCCGAATTTGAGAATGACTATTTAAGAAAAGAAAATGAAATAAATTTTCCTTACTTGAAAACTTCCTTGGTGAGAGACTGGTCCAGTGTTTGAAACAAAAAATAACAAACTATTTGAAAGGCATCACGGTTCAGCTTGTCAAACATGTTCCTAGTGGTTTAAAATGAAATAGAAAAAGTAAGAAAAGAAAAATAAATAAATAAAAGGAAAATGGTTAATAAAACTAAACATCATCAAAAGTTACGTAAGAGTCTGACACAAATTAATATTTTTCATTCTCTTTAAAAGGTCAAGGCAAATTAATTTTTCTCATTCATGTACATTTTATAACCAATTAAGAAAAACATACCAGCTTTTATGTTCTGATTCTGAAAATACAGATCCAATAGAAGAAAACTGGAAAAATTGCAACGAAAACATTCCACAAAAAGGGAAGAAATGGGCTAGCCAGTTAGCTGACTTGGTTAGAGAGCGGTGCTGACAACACCAAGGTCCAGGGTTCGATGCCTGTAATGGCCAGCCGCCCAAAACAAAACAAAAAAGGGAAGAAAAGCCTAATTAGGTAGCTTCAAACATCTCTGTCAGTACAGAGAAAATGCGACTTGCTGTGGGGCATCAATTCATGTGACATAAATGGAGTATTTACTAATAAATACATCATCATAACCTGATGAATGCTATCCACTGTTGTCAATTTTTAAAACAGACTTCTAGGCAAAGCACTTCATATATATTAATGGTTGTAACTTGTAAACAAATAGTTAACAAACAAAACTTAATTACAGCTCTTAACCTTGACAGCAAAAGTTATAACAGAGCTGAAAAATTCAAGAGGGGAAGGAAATGTAAGTAATCTAGTGATCTTATAAATAATAGCCACATTCACTGCGAAATTATGTAGTAAGGAATCAAAAGATACTTTTGAGATTGACAAATCAAGAAATAGAGGCCTTTGGGCCGAGCCCGTGGCGCACTCGGGAGAGTGTGGCTCTGGGAGCACAGCAGTGCTCCCGCCGCGGGTTCGGATCCTATATAGGGATGACCGGTGCGCTCACAGTGCTCACTGTTGAGCGCGGTGTGGCTGGTCTCAAAAAGGACCAAAAAAAAAAAAAAAAGAAAGAAATAGAGGCCTAAGCACACTATTAAAAGACAGCCACTACAAGAACTGAAATTATATAATTTACGGAAATTGAATAGACTGAGAATAGGAGATGGCCAATGTATCCCAAATTAGGCTACAGTGGGGAAGATAAATATTGTCTAAAGTTGATAAGATAAAGAAATATTGTTTAGTATTTAATTTATGGCCATAACCATAACAGATGTGGCAAAAGCAGAGACGGGCGCTTCTACTTTTCATTTTAATACAATTCTCTACTGTTTTTTGCTAACTGTGGCGTGCTTTAATTTCCTAATCCAAAAAGTAAAATTTATAAACTAAAGCTAAAGAACCACCTTCAAAGCTCCCTTGAGTCCTGAAGGTGTCTGCACGCATTGTTCCCACGCCCTTCTACTAACAAGGCGCCACCGCTCCCACTACTGCAAAGACCACCCATCTCCACCACCCAGCCGGGGTTAAGCTTCCCCTTCAGTTTTGTCCCAACTGCAGACTACTCTCCTACAAAGTGCTTCCGACACTGTTCCGTAATTGATACTGTCTGCCTCTGCCACCAGGCCGGCAGCAACAGGGAGGAGACGCTTTGCAGACCGTGCATGGCACACAGTAACCGCTCAACCATTTCTGATCCACCGACCCCCGAGATCTGCGAAACGGAGGGTCACCCCGGCGTCTCCCGGCTCAGGCACCCTCGCCCCGCCGCCCTGGCCTTACACTCCGAGGTACGTGTGCGACACGATCTTTCCGCAGGCAACGGTCGCCGGGCCTGGCTCGAAGCCGAGCGCCTGCAGATACATCCACAGATGCTCCTTCTCGAACGAGGTGGACCAGGCCGAGCTCATCCTCGAGGTTGGCTGGCACGGCAACTGAAAAGTGAGAGAGCGCAAGGCCAAGCGACTCGGAGGACCCTCAGGATCCCCCTCTACGGGCAGCCTGAGGTCGCGGCGGCCCGTCCATTGCCACTCATTGTCTGCTTCCCTCTCGCCCGGAGCCGTCTCACTTCAAACGGCCGTAAAAGCTCCAGAAAATGGAGTCTCTATCGGCAACGAGGCCACAGCGGCCCGAGCCGGGACACCACAAACTAAGACTCCCGCGCTTAAGGAAAAGCACTGTGCGCCGGCGCCGCCTGACTTCCGGCAGAGGAGGGACTTCACAGGAGGACTACATCTCCCGCCGTGCAATGCGCCCTCTCTCCCTCCCTTCCCGTCATGCCCTGCTGAGAAACTACAAGAACCACAGTGCATTGCGCGGCCAGCGACTTTTTTCTGCTTTTGTGTAACCGCTAAATTGCAAAGACCCTTGGGCCTCACGGTTGCGCTTTCTTAAGCGTTTGCCATTTCATTTTGCTCGTATGCTAATTGTGAGGTCAGATAAAAAACCGTAGGTGGAGTACTGTTCCTCGATGTAGTGGAAAAAGCACTGGGTTCCATCCTCAGCTTTTCTCACTAGTTGTGTGACCCGGACAATTTTGCTCGTATGCTAATTGTGAGGTCAGATAAAAAACCGTAGGTGGAGTACTGTGCCTCGGTGTAGTGGAAAAAGCACTGGGTTCCATCCTCAGCTTTTCTCACTAGTTGTGTGACCCGGACAAACCCTGAGCCTCAGTTCTGTCATTAGCAAAATCTTTTATGCCCTCAAATGGTGAATGTACCTTTCATCTTCTTGCCCTACCTGAAATCAGGCTCTCTCCTAAGCATACGGCTTGCCCCTGCAGTCCTCTCAATTGATCGCTGTTTTATCTCGCACACCCCATATACATCAGGGCCTGGAAGTGGGGTGGGTATCTACTTATTTCTCATTACCACGTCTGGCAATTATTGCCTCCTGCCTCACTAAAACCACCAGCTCCTTTGAAGTTTATGCTGTCACCCATAAATGTTCCTTGTGGAAGTCATCTATAAGATCTTTGGGTTGCTGGATGTCATTCTGAAAATATTTAGCACTTAATTCCCTATCTCTCCAACATTGCTCCTGCGATAATTTTTGGTGATTTCAATATCCATGCGGGTGACCTTTCCAATACCCTGGCTTCAGTTTCTTGACCTCCTCTCCAATAACCTTGTCTTCCATTCTACCTCAGCCACCCACTCTCATGGTACATAACCTTAGACCTTGTCATTATCAATTACTGCAACCTTTCCTTAATCTCAACTCCAACCACTGCCTCCTAACTTTCTAGCTCAGTCCCTCTAAATTTCCTTATTCCAACAGTCCTTGGGCCACAAGCACTCTTAATACTTGTAGTGGATTGAATTATGTCCCCCCAAGACTCATTGAAGTTTGAATTGTGTCCCCCAAGTTTTATGTATTAGAAACTTAACCCCCACTGTGACTGTTAAGAAGGTGGGAAATCCTATTATGGTAATTGAAAGGAAGAAACCTGAAGAGGTGATTGGATTGTAGGACTGTGCAGTAGTGAATGGATTAAAAACGGTGGTCAGGGCATGGTTCTGAGGGCTTTAAAAGGAGAGAGAGCAGAGTCTCTGCTCTCTCTACTTCCACCACCTTGCAATATGAGATCACTGGGTCACTGTCACCACCACCAGATGGACTTTGGACTTCCCAGCCTCAGAAACTGTAAGCAATAAATTTCATTTTTCTATATAAATCACCCAGCTTTGGGTATTTTGTTATAAGCAACAAAAACGGACTAATACTTTTGTCTCTTCACTGTCTCTTACTTCCTTTCACATCATTATACTCATTAACTTGAACACATCATCAGCTCCTTGGCCCCTTTCTCTTTGCCACATTTATCTGGCAAAACCTATCTATTAAATCCAGTTCTCTGCCTATTCTACACCTGCAGTTTAGCAGCTAAACACAGTTATGATGCCTAGTCTCACTCAAAATTCATGACTCAAGTGAGCTCTTGAGCCTGCCCCTCCACCCTACTATTTTTCCCAAATCTCGCACTCCACACAATTATACATATCTTCTCTCTTTTAGACCTCTGATGCCTTTCTCCTTCCCACTCTCAGAAGAATTTCTTGATTCTTAGTTAACAGATGCTTCCAGAAAAGAACTTCCATCAACAGTTTACCAACCTGCCTATATCTTTGCCCATGTACTTTTCCTTCTCTCTTGCTAATTCGGGTAAACCAAGGTTTGCCTACCTAAGACCAGTCATTCCATTTATTCGATAAGTCACATTTCTTTTCTCCTACTCACAGAGTTTGATGCAGTATTTGTTCTCTACTTTCTCCTGCATCGTCAATTCTTCTATCAATATATAAACATGCTATATCTTCCATTTAAAAAAAAAAAAAATCCTTTGACCTCCAGTGCCTTTCTAGCTACACCACTGGTGCCTCGGGGCCCACCCAAGGGTCTGAGGTTTGGAGCTGAGACCAGACCCCCCTCCCACAGCCAGGCACACTGCCAGTTATAAGGAGCATGCCCAAAACATCACCTCCATGCGGGTGGCTCACCACAGCCACCACAGTAACCACGGCTGCTGTGAAAGCGGCTAGACACCACAACCACCACACAGATGCTCCACCAGCCACTGGACTGCATTGAAACAAGGAGAGTCACCAGCAGAAACCAAAGAAAAGAAGAGGATGTCTCTCTCCACAAAGCCCATTCCAGAGTGACAGAAGAAGCATCTACTCTGCGATAATATTGGGGGACCTGAACAGACCTCTCAGCATTGGACAGATCGTCTAGGCAACAAATCAACAGAATAACCATTACTCTTTCAGAGGGACAGAAGAAATCTAGGGAGATCAGTGGTGGGAGGGGGAGGGAGAGGGAGATGGGGAGAGACTGGACAAGGGGCATAAAGAAAAGTACTATTTGTAACAGTATAAATACTAATAATATTGATTTGATCAACATATGTCAACACTGAACCCCAAAGATATGTATAATCGATTCAATAAAAATTTAAAAAAGAAATAAACCTTTGACCTCCAATGCCTTTCTAGTTACCACTCCACTTCTCTTTACGGCAAGACTTCTACAAAAAAGTTAACTAAAATAAATAAATAAATAAATAACTTTAGAGGCTGGCCAGTTAGCTCACTTGCTTAGAGTATGGTGTTGGTAACACCAAGGTCAAGGGTTCAGATCTCTATACAGGCCACCCACCAAAAAGAACAAAAGTTGTCTATTCCCACCTCACCATTGATGATAACTTGCCAAGGTCACTTATATCGATTAGAATTCTTTAGTTGCAAGCAGCAGAACTGAGTCTGTGACAGAGTTTTATTAGATGATATTGGGTAGCCTAAAGCAAGGATGGAAACACCAAAGAATAAGATTCAGGAAAGGCAGGCCCATGTGTCCATCTACTCAAGATTTATGTCCCAGACAGTCCAATTTATCTTTATATAGCTTAATGAATTATTATAAGGTAAACATCTTTATAACCACTACCCAGGACAAAAACTGAAACTTTTCCAGCCATCCCAGAAGCCCCTCCTTCCCCTAAAAGTAACCACCAAAAGTAATCACTTTTACAATGATTACTTCCTCACATTGTCATATAGTTTTATGCCCCAAATGTGCTTCTCTAGACAATGTAGTGTTTATATTTGTCTTGCCTTTTTTGTTTTTTTTAGTCTTTCCCTGGATTTTTTTTTTTCAATAATAT
>NW_007728076.1:55167-75722 GCF_000696425.1 Galeopterus variegatus | reverse complement strand
GCGCTCACTGGCTGAGCGCGGTGCAGCCAGTCTCAAAAAGGACAAAAAAAAAAAAAAAAAAGTTCGTGGACAAAAGAGAATTAAAAGATAATATAAATATTTCCATGAACTTTTTGAAGTTTATGTATATTAAGCAGTACAGTTAAGCAGGAGTGTAAAGGAGTCTCTTGCTGAGAATGCTCATCATGGATGGAGGCTGAACTCAAAATCAGATGCTTACTATGAAGTTAATGAGGTAACCATATACCCTCCCTACGCGGACAGGAAGCCAGCAATACATTCTTTTCAAGAAAACCAACTGACCATGCTAAGATTCCCCAGGACACTGGGTACATTTTGAAGGTCATGCACCATGCAACCTTAGGGGGCACCTTTCACACCATAGACTTCATAGGTTCACATAGTTATTATGACAAATTTCCAGAAGGTGGCACTAAACGTGTGGAAGATGAGGTGACTCTTTCTAATCTGCATAAAGCTGGGTTAGTGGGGGCCCAGGGCCCTAAATAGGTGGAACTACTATAGGAATAGAAACACTATCTGTGGAGATTCAATTTGCTGTAAAGGTGAGTGTGCAAGCAGTGCCTATAAACATGACAAGGTATCAGAAAAATTTATTTTGAAATAGAGAATAGTCAATGAAGTAAAAAAATACCTAAACAGTTAGTTATATGAAAGTGATTCTAATGTCTAGGGCTATAAAAGGATTGTGCAAGAGGTAATCGTTAGCTATAACACCAAATACGTGATGACTGACCTTGTCGAGGGTTTGATTTTAACAGAAACCTCTGATCATCGATAATAAGTTGCTTATGCAGCTTGATTGTGTGCTTGCAAATTAGAGGACCAGGGACATCTTAGTTCTGTCTCACTCTCTTCTTTACCCTTTACTGAACAATTTGGTATGGCTGAGTGGGCTGCTGCTCATCTCCTGCCCTTAAGTAGGATGCTTTGTACACCAATGCTTTGCTCTTGGCTAACAAGAGTCTGAGAGAAGCAGTTAGAACTCTCAGCCTAGGGAGAAGGTTAGCATGGATCACAACAAAGTTTAAATGATCCTTGGTATCCATTGTACAACATTCAATTAGTCAATGTTAACCTCTTTGTATTTAATTCATTTGAGCAGGTACATCAAAATTAGATCTCCCCCCCACCCCCCAAAGATGACTGGTAAGGGGATCTTAACCCTTGGCTTGGTGTTGTCAGCACCATGTTCAGCGAGTGAGTGAACCAGCCATCCCTATATAGGATCCAAACCCATGGCCTTGGTGTTATCAGCACCACACTCTCCCGAGTGAGCCATGGGCCGGCCCTAAAATTAGATCTTAAACATTTATGGAGCCCACACTGAGAGACAGATGATTTGGTTTTATCCATGCTAAGAGCTCACTTGGGCCATTTCATACAAGGGAGTCAGTCAGTCTGATAGATATCTTAGCTACCTCCTTAGCTGAGTTTTCCAGTGCTCTATTCTAATCTGTGTAAAGTAGACAATAAAAAGGGGAAAGTGCTTGATTCACATTAGTCAACGTCTACCAAGTTGGAATTTAAATGGTTGGTTAGAATCAAAAAGTCAGATAGCAATAAATGTTGATGAGGACGTGGAGAAATCAGAACCCTCATGCACTGCTGGTGAGAATATAAAATGGTGCAGACACTTTGGAAAAGAGTCTGGCAGTTCCTCAAATGATTAAACATAGTAATCATTTGACTCAACAATTCCATTCATGGTTATATACCCAAGAGAAATAAAAATTTCATATAAATGGTAACCTGTTTAGTGGTCAGCCAGTCTTCTCACTGGTATTTACACAAAAGCCCATTTAATCTATTCATTACTTTTGTAAAATGTCAATTAACAACACTGTCCACTATCTTTCTCACTTTAAGTTCTGTAAGACATTAGAAGTTTTATTTTCCCCGTATAGGAAATATCACCTAAGACAACATTCTCTTTTGCTTTAGTGAATAAAACTTAAAACCTAAATTGTTGTCCTATACTGCCTTATGCTGAAGTGTCATATTTTGCATGTTAATTTTATAATGATAGGGAACTAAAACTATTAGCAGCCTGGGGCCATTAAGGGAAGGACAGAGCATTCTACCAGGATATTACTTGAATATTTATCAACCATCTTCCCCTAAGACGATTAAAGTCTCTCAAGGACAGTTTATGGCATTTACATTCCTCGCAGGTCAGAGTTCATGCTTTATACTATTAGGAACCCAAATATTGAATTAGTTTGTTAATATAGCTATACATATCCACATTGTCTCTACCAAATGAATGTACCAAGTAGATTTTCAGTGTTAGCCCAAAATGTAGGTACTATGACATGGCTCTAATATCTTTTATATGGCTCTCTCAAACAGCACTTTCACAAAATCAGTACCAAGCTAAAAACCTCGAAGGACTGTTCTAAGAATCCCTGTGAGATTCAAAGCCTTTCATTGTATTATATCCCATTTCTCTCTAATCTGCAGGCCCAGTTTAAGCAAGTTAAGCATGAGAGAAGGAATCCCAGGCAACTCTGTCTCCGCCATCCCCCACCCCAAGCATTTTCCTTTCACACTGCCTTCCTATCATTTCACTTAGTCATCTTCCTGACAATCTTAACAACTGAAGATGTATTGTGTTCATCAGCAAACTCACCTATCAAACTCAACAGGGCATAGGCTGCCTGACTCTCACCACCTCACCACCAATTCAAAGTATGGTATTCCAATTCAGCCTTTTCCTCCTCAGCACTCCACCCCTGAGTCTCAGCTCAACCTCAGCTAGATGGTGGGTTAGAAGACCTCAATCCTCACCAGCCCTGAAAATATGAACAGGGCCTATACCAGTGAGGGTCACTATATCCTTAAGGAGCCAGTAACTTCTAAAACATGGTGGTAGGGGTGTGGCATCAGAATCTCAAAAGGTAAGCAAGGGGAGGAAGAAAGATACCATAAAAATCTGTCTTTGGCCAAAGCTGACTTCAAGCACCAAAGAGAGATGTCTCATTCTACTGCATCTCTCTGAAGTCTGTTACCTTTCCAGTTTCTCCATCTTTCACATGAAGTAGCCTGCTGTAATTAGCCTGGGAACTTACTCAACAGTGTAATTATTCAACATCTTTTCCTTACTAAGTGGCTATCAGGAAATATTATAGGATATTCTATGTCTAATTATAGGATATCTGTTGGAAATATGGACACCTATAGCATGAAGGTATTGTACTTTGAGATAAAAGCAATAAATACTTTGGCTTATGGAGCAGGGACATCTCACAAGACCATCACACATGCAGGCCCCAGTGCTGGGTCACTCCTGAAGCTGGAGCAGGACTGAGGCCTAGCTGGCCAGGTCCCAAGTCCATAAGAACACAGGGAAGGTCAAGCTGGCAAGAGGCCTCCTTTTCATCCCTTCAAACCTGCTCTCCCAGGCATAGTATAGATCCAATTTCTTAAAGATTTGTCCTGCTCCTCCTTCCCTTCTTCTCATGAGTTAAGTGACACTCTATAAAAGAGGTATCTCAGGTAAACCAAATTTTAAATTTCCCCTTTTCACTTCTTTAGCTCTTTAATTCCTGTTATCAAAGTGGACATAATTCATAGTACTATTCACAACAGCCAAGAGATGGAATCAACCTAAATGTCTACCAACGGATGAATGGATAAAAAACTGTGGTATATATACACAGTATAAGAAAAAAATAATATCCCATCATTTGCAGCAACATGGGTGTAACTGGAAACCATCACACTAAGTGAAGTAAGTCAGGCACAAAAGGACAATGTGGAATCTAAAAAAAACCGTGTTCTCATAGAAGTGGAAAGTAGAATAATGGTTACCAGAGGCTGGGGGGTGAAATGGTTGGGGAGAGAAGGAAAAGTGGTGGACTAGTGGGTACAAAACTATGCTATGTACCCTAAATGAATCATTGTGCAGTATATGCATGTATTGAAACACACTGTACCCCACAAATATGTAACAGTAAGCATTAAAATATTTCGAATTAAAAACTATTTTTAAAAATTATATGTATTTTCCTAATAATGACCTGGTATTATGTACTAACACCTGAACTGCCATGTCGCTGTCCTACCGATGGTGTCCCCCTGCCTATAGTGCAAATTAGAAAAAGACACTCTATTTTTGACACTTCACTTCCATCTGTTGAGGCATCATTAATTTTACTTTAAAGATGAGAAAACTAAGGAGATTAACGGCCAGTACACCATGTTCTTTTGATTTTTTTTGCCCAGGACAAATGAGAAAGTCTGTATTATTAAGTGCAATGGAAAAAACATCCTTGAACACTCAGGCACACCATGCCAGGCTTCATGCATCCAAATGTTTATGGGCCTGCCATGGTTAGATACTGTGTTAGGCTTAGTCATTCTCTTTCCTCAAAAGAATTGTCTTCTTTGGGGGGAAAAAAAAAGCCTGTTAAACTTAAAATTTTCAGCCAGGTTACGCAACAACGAAGCTGCAAGATGTGAGGACACCACAAATTCTGAGACACGTTGACAACTGAATAAAACGTATGTAGGCACAGTCAAATTTGAGACACAAAGACAGTTAGACAAAACCATGTCCAATGTGCACAGCTCATGGCAAAAGCAAGGGGGCTGGTCGTGGTCTACTAGAAGCTAAGAATGGTCTGCATTATATTCTGTCCTTGCTCACCAAGAATAGCTTTGAAACCTGTCTCCTTTTCATAAGCAATTGTTACTACTGTAATTTTTTTTTTTAAAGATGACTGGTAAAGGGATCTTAACCCTTGACTTGTGTGTTGTCAGCACCACACTCTCCCAAGTGAGCTAACTGGCCATCCTTATATAGCGATCCGAACCAGTGGCCTTGGTGTTATCAGCACCATACTCTCCCAAGTGAGCCACGGGCTGGCCCCTAGTACTGTAACTTTTACAACAGGGAAACACAAAGCTGTATCTTCAGGATTAGAAAACATGCATATAGTTATAGCACATGAATGCTCCAGTCGATTGAGATGAACCACAAAATACCAGCCCTGCAGTTCTGAGGCAAAGAGGGGCTGGGTAACGTCTGCATTTGGACTAAGAAAAACAATTTTTTTAAGAAGCAGAGGCATTTTTTAAGAAAATGCCAGTCACCAGGGACAGGCAGGCAAGTGAATGGACAGGCTCTATTCTGGAAGCCCATAAATCACAAAAGTCCACCCTTCCTAGAAATCAGAAGCTCCTTATCTGCAGAACAAATTAAAGAGCAGCTTCAAGTATCTCAGTGAGTCCTTGCTCTCCAACTCACCTGTTTTGATTCCTAGGAGTTACACTGAGGAGAAAAAATTTACACCTTGATAAAAGTAAAACTCTGATAGAGTCAATTCACACCAAAGGAGAATGTAAAGTTATGTGCTGCCTCCTTGTTTTTGTGGGAAGGGGTGAGCCAGTGTAGAAAGAGGAGACAAATTTGATTTAGACTTCAGTGCTGCTGAAGGGCAGCCCTGCTTACCTTTTAGCAGAGATGAGCAGAAGCACGTAGCTCTATTTCACAAGTTCTAAGATTCACTTTTTTGAAATAGTTTGACACACTGCAGCTTTGTGATAAGGAGATTCATGACAGTTCCTACATAAGTGATCACCACTGAAGGGGCTAGAAGTCTGGATACCCTAGGCAGGTGGTAAGGAGAACCCCTTCTGCAGAGAGCCTAATGTCTTTTTACTTCTTATTATTCTCACATGGTCTTCTATAGGTACCTCACCAACAACTGAGGTTAATGACTTTCTCCTAAAGTGACAACTCAGTGAATTAAGTCCAGCTGAGACTGGACACTGAACAATCTCACTTTAGGGCTCACACTTTAACTGGCCCCTTGCAAGAAAGTGAAACTGATGCAAATAGTCACTCACTTGCTTCTTTTTGGTTTTGTTTTTGGGTTTTTTTGTTTGTTTTGGGGGTTTTTTTTGGCAGTTGGTCAGCACAGGGATCCAAACTCTTGACCTTGGTATTACAAGGCCACGCTCTAATCAAGTGAGCTAACTCGCCAGCCTTTCCTTTCAGTTTTGATTTCTTTTCAGCAAGGCAGTCAGCCATAACTAGGTCTTTCTACTGGCTTAAAACCCCACTCTCAGGGGTCCAGTAAATTGGTAAATGAAGGGACAACTATCACCTAGTCAAATTCTAATACGCATATTAGCTTGCAATTTGTTTAAAACCTATTACCAAGCATTTCATTTCTAACACTAGTCTTCCAATGTTATCACTCTGCCAAATTCCCTAACAGGCCAACTGGAATTCACGTATGTATACTGATAACTGTCACGCAGGTCAAGCAGCTCTATGAAAGCAACACAAAAAGCACATGGAACAAACAGCATAAAACTAATCTATTCTGCAGTGAATTTTATTGAATTCAAAGGTAGCATTCCTTCATAAGACATAAAAAACTAAACTCAAGTTGTACAAGCATGCATCGTGAGACAAACCAAGGATGAGGCCTGTTCAGCCCATACTAAAGCAGACACCAGTTTATACCACAGCCCACATGAAAGTATTTTTATTCATTACAAATAGACAGTAACAGTGGCAACACAAGGTCCCAGAATGAGACCATAAGTGCACGTGAACTTTTTGTGAGTTCTGACTAGGATCTGGACAAGCCAAGCCTATCATGCTTTTCTCACAGTCGGGGCAACAGAACTCATCTGCTAATGCCAGAAACTTTAAAACTCTTAATCCAGCTGAAAATGACAACAATTGAGGACCTTTTTCCTTGCTAGCTGCTCCCCCAATTTAGAGTGGTCTAGCAGGTTAACTTCAACATAACAAAAGACATCATCGGGCTGGCTGCATCATGTACTGTTTATAGGCACAGGTTTAGCGAGTTTTATGCTCAGATTGCTGGGCCTCCTGGCTGGTCTTGCCTATCTCTGCACCTTGGTCCTGAGCATTCTGAGACTCAGTCAGCTGAGGATAAAAGGGACCTACCAGCCAGTTGAGGGGTGTGTTGTTAACAAGATAATCCATCACATCATCTAAAGATTCCTTCATTTTCTGCAGCTTCCCCGTGCTAGAAGTGAGGAGGCCATCAGACACTTCCTTAAAAGAGGCAGCATTGTTGAACACTGAGTAGATGTCACCTGCCATCACCCCCAAGTGGTTGACCTGATCTTGGATGTTCTGTGGTAACCCTTGGATGCTGGACAGAAGAGTGTGGCACGTGGTCTGGAGCTGCTGAGTCAGGCTGCGGGCAATAGCAAGAGTACGTGACTCGATGTGCTAAAAATAAAACAAGTAAGAATTAGCAGGAGATCCAATGGTACTATGTATGAATTAGTTCAATCACCATAAGCTGNGTATCTCAGGTAAACCAAATTTTAAATTTCCCCTTTTCACTTCTTTAGCTCTTTAATTCCTGTTATCAAAGTGGACATAATTCATAGTACTATTCACAACAGCCAAGAGATGGAATCAACCTAAATGTCTACCAACGGATGAATGGATAAAAAACTGTGGTATATATACACAGTATAAGAAAAAAATAATATCCCATCATTTGCAGCAACATGGGTGTAACTGGAAACCATCACACTAAGTGAAGTAAGTCAGGCACAAAAGGACAATGTGGAATCTAAAAAAAACCGTGTTCTCATAGAAGTGGAAAGTAGAATAATGGTTACCAGAGGCTGGGGGGTGAAATGGTTGGGGAGAGAAGGAAAAGTGGTGGACTAGTGGGTACAAAACTATGCTATGTACCCTAAATGAATCATTGTGCAGTATATGCATGTATTGAAACACACTGTACCCCACAAATATGTAACAGTAAGTATTAAAATATTTCGAATTAAAAACTATTTTTAAAAATTATATGTATTTTCCTAATAATGACCTGGTATTATGTACTAACACCTGAACTGCCATGTCGCTGTCCTACCGATGGTGTCCCCCTGCCTATAGTGCAAATTAGAAAAAGACACTCTATTTTTGACACTTCACTTCCATCTGTTGAGGCATCATTAATTTTACTTTAAAGATGAGAAAACTAAGGAGATTAACGGCCAGTACACCATGTTCTTTTGATTTTTTTTGCCCAGGACAAATGAGAAAGTCTGTATTATTAAGTGCAATGGAAAAAACATCCTTGAACACTCAGGCACACCATGCCAGGCTTCATGCATCCAAATGTTTATGGGCCTGCCATGGTTAGATACTGTGTTAGGCTTAGTCATTCTCTTTCCTCAAAAGAATTGTCTTCTTTGGGGGGAAAAAAAAAGCCTGTTAAACTTAAAATTTTCAGCCAGGTTACGCAACAACGAAGCTGCAAGATGTGAGGACACCACAAATTCTGAGACACGTTGACAACTGAATAAAACGTATGTAGGCACAGTCAAATTTGAGACACAAAGACAGTTAGACAAAACCATGTCCAATGTGCACAGCTCATGGCAAAAGCAAGGGGGCTGGTCGTGGTCTACTAGAAGCTAAGAATGGTCTGCATTATATTCTGTCCTTGCTCACCAAGAATAGCTTTGAAACCTGTCTCCTTTTCATAAGCAATTGTTACTACTGTAATTTTTTTTTTTAAAGATGACTGGTAAAAAGAATAGCTTTGAAACCTGTCTCCTTTTCATAAGCAATTGTTACTACTGTAATTTTTTTTTCTTTTTTTTAAAAGATGACTGGTAAGTCTTCTTTGGGGGGAAAAAAAAAGCCTGTTAAACTTAAAATTTTCAGCCAGGTTACGCAACAACGAAGCTGCAAGATGTGAGGACACCACAAATTCTGAGACACGTTGACAACTGAATAAAACGTATGTAGGCACAGTCAAATTTGAGACACAAAGACAGTTAGACAAAACCATGTCCAATGTGCACAGCTCATGGCAAAAGCAAGGGGGCTGGTCGTGGTCTACTAGAAGCTAAGAATGGTCTGCATTATATTCTGTCCTTGCTCACCAAGAATAGCTTTGAAACCTGTCTCCTTTTCATAAGCAATTGTTACTACTGTAATTTTTTTTTTTAAAGATGACTGGTAAAGGGATCTTAACCCTTGACTTGTGTGTTGTCAGCACCACACTCTCCCAAGTGAGCTAACTGGCCATCCTTATATAGCGATCCGAACCAGTGGCCTTGGTGTTATCAGCACCATACTCTCCCAAGTGAGCCACGGGCTGGCCCCTAGTACTGTAACTTTTACAACAGGGAAACACAAAGCTGTATCTTCAGGATTAGAAAACATGCATATAGTTATAGCACATGAATGCTCCAGTCGATTGAGATGAACCACAAAATACCAGCCCTGCAGTTCTGAGGCAAAGAGGGGCTGGGTAACGTCTGCATTTGGACTAAGAAAAACAATTTTTTTAAGAAGCAGAGGCATTTTTTAAGAAAATGCCAGTCACCAGGGACAGGCAGGCAAGTGAATGGACAGGCTCTATTCTGGAAGCCCATAAATCACAAAAGTCCACCCTTCCTAGAAATCAGAAGCTCCTTATCTGCAGAACAAATTAAAGAGCAGCTTCAAGTATCTCAGTGAGTCCTTGCTCTCCAACTCACCTGTTTTGATTCCTAGGAGTTACACTGAGGAGAAAAAATTTACACCTTGATAAAAGTAAAACTCTGATAGAGTCAATTCACACCAAAGGAGAATGTAAAGTTATGTGCTGCCTCCTTGTTTTTGTGGGAAGGGGTGAGCCAGTGTAGAAAGAGGAGACAAATTTGATTTAGACTTCAGTGCTGCTGAAGGGCAGCCCTGCTTACCTTTTAGCAGAGATGAGCAGAAGCACGTAGCTCTATTTCACAAGTTCTAAGATTCACTTTTTTGAAATAGTTTGACACACTGCAGCTTTGTGATAAGGAGATTCATGACAGTTCCTACATAAGTGATCACCACTGAAGGGGCTAGAAGTCTGGATACCCTAGGCAGGTGGTAAGGAGAACCCCTTCTGCAGAGAGCCTAATGTCTTTTTACTTCTTATTATTCTCACATGGTCTTCTATAGGTACCTCACCAACAACTGAGGTTAATGACTTTCTCCTAAAGTGACAACTCAGTGAATTAAGTCCAGCTGAGACTGGACACTGAACAATCTCACTTTAGGGCTCACACTTTAACTGGCCCCTTGCAAGAAAGTGAAACTGATGCAAATAGTCACTCACTTGCTTCTTTTTGGTTTTGTTTTTGGGTTTTTTTGTTTGTTTTGGGGGGTTTTTTTGGCAGTTGGTCAGCACAGGGATCCAAACTCTTGACCTTGGTATTACAAGGCCACGCTCTAATCAAGTGAGCTAACTCGCCAGCCTTTCCTTTCAGTTTTGATTTCTTTTCAGCAAGGCAGTCAGCCATAACTAGGTCTTTCTACTGGCTTAAAACCCCACTCTCAGGGGTCCAGTAAATTGGTAAATGAAGGGACAACTATCACCTAGTCAAATTCTAATACGCATATTAGCTTGCAATTTGTTTAAAACCTATTACCAAGCATTTCATTTCTAACACTAGTCTTCCAATGTTATCACTCTGCCAAATTCCCTAACAGGCCAATTGGAATTCACGTATGTATACTGATAACTGTCACGCAGGTCAAGCAGCTCTATGAAAGCAACACAAAAAGCACATGGAACAAACAGCATAAAACTAATCTATTCTGCAGTGAATTTTATTGAATTCAAAGGTAGCATTCCTTCATAAGACATAAAAAACTAAACTCAAGTTGTACAAGCATGCATCGTGAGACAAACCAAGGATGAGGCCTGTTCAGCCCATACTAAAGCAGACACCAGTTTATACCACAGCCCACATGAAAGTATTTTTATTCATTACAAATAGACAGTAACAGTGGCAACACAAGGTCCCAGAATGAGACCATAAGTGCACGTGAACTTTTTGTGAGTTCTGACTAGGATCTGGACAAGCCAAGCCTATCATGCTTTTCTCACAGTCGGGGCAACAGAACTCATCTGCTAATGCCAGAAACTTTAAAACTCTTAATCCAGCTGAAAATGACAACAATTGAGGACCTTTTTCCTTGCTAGCTGCTCCCCCAATTTAGAGTGGTCTAGCAGGTTAACTTCAACATAACAAAAGACATCATCTGGCAACAGAACTCATCTGCTAATGCCAGAAACTTTAAAACTCTTAATCCAGCTGAAAATGACTACAATTGAGGACCTTTTTCCTTGCTAGCTGCTCCCCCAATTTAGAGTGGTCTAGCAGGTTAACTTCAACATAACAAAAGACATCATCGGGCTGGCTGCATCATGTACTGTTTATAGGCACAGGTTTAGCGAGTTTTATGCTCAGATTGCTGGGCCTCCTGGCTGGTCTTGCCTATCTCTGCACCTTGGTCCTGAGCATTCTGAGACTCAGTCAGCTGAGGATAAAAGGGACCTACCAGCCAGTTGAGGGGTGTGTTGTTAACAAGATAATCCATCACATCATCTAAAGATTCCTTCATTTTCTGCAGCTTCCCCGTGCTAGAAGTGAGGAGGCCATCAGACACTTCCTTAAAAGAGGCAGCATTGTTGAACACTGAGTAGATGTCACCTGCCATCACCCCCAAGTGGTTGACCTGATCTTGGATGTTCTGTGGTAACCCTTGGATGCTGGACAGAAGAGTGTGGCACGTGGTCTGGAGCTGCTGAGTCAGGCTGCGGGCAATAGCAAGAGTACGTGACTCGATGTGCTAAAAATAAAACAAGTAAGAATTAGCAGTAGATCCAATGGTACTATGTATGAATTAGTTCAATCACCATAAGCTGGTTATATGTCCATCACATACGTGGATTCTTTGACTTTTTAAAAATCCTCATAGCAATGCCAAGTGCAGCACATTTTTTGTATGTCACAGATATGAACATTAACTTAGAGTTTAAGTAACTTGCCCCAGTTAACAGCTAGAAAATAGCTGAGTGAAGATTTAAGCTAGGCCTGAGTCTCCACAGTTCAGCACCTTAAGCTGAAGAAACATAACAGGCAGGGGAGAGCAGACAGAATGAAAATATACTCCATAGGGCTGGTCAGTTAGCTCAGTTGGTTAGCGCCTGGTGTTATAACATCAAGGTTAAGGGTTCAGATCCCCATACCGGCCAGCAACCACAAAAAAAAAGAAAATATACTGCATGTTAGTAATGTAATTTAGATACATCCTTCTCAAATAAGATGGCATGATATAAATAGTTAATATTGATTTTAAAGGTAAACACAAATTAGCTTTGGGTTTCTAGGACTACAACATGCTATTTCTTGTGTCTGGAACATTAGTGCCCTCATTGCCCTTTCACCTAGTTTATTTCCCTATTAGTTCTCAGCTTTGCACTCATGTCTTCCAGGAAGCCACCTGACTCACCCCCACTCCAAGGCTGCATTAGGTAGCCTTTCTATATATTCTCATAGCACCTGTATTTCTGCTGTCAAAAAAATGCTGTGACAGTATAGCTGCCTGTATCCTCTATTAGTCTGTACCCAATATGAAGGCAAGGATCATGGTTCTCATTTAGTTGTACCACATTAGGGCAACACACATGTCAGTAGGTTGTTAGATAAAGTTACTCCCTCCCCAGTTTTTCTTCTTTTCCTCATAACAAGTAACTTGTATTCAATATTGTTCAAGCTTTCGATAGAGAAGAGTACTAAGAGGAATTACAGGAAAATTGAAATAAAAAGTCTGATAAGAAACTATAGTAAACTAAAGATGACTCAATCATCTCACCTCAGCACAATGGGATTCGTCAGTATCATCATGGCCAATGCTTCTCTTCCACTCCACCCACGAGAGATAGAGCTTTTCCTGAGCATCCTGAATTTTCTGGTTGGCACTATGCACATTCTTTCTGGCAAATTCAATCTAAAACACATTGAAATAAGATAAAGGAACAAACTAGTCAGACATTCGTGTTAGCCTGTCTGCATATCTATGATGTAAATCAGGCAACATAAAAACCAAGAATTTCCATGAGTTTAATAAGAGCTATCTCTGCTATCAGTGTTATTTATTATCAGTGTGCAAGTCATCCAAGTAGTAGCAGCTCTTTACTGCCTCTACTTAACTATTAAACCACTGACTCCAAATTTACCTCCAGGTTAGCACAGGTAAGACAACTAAAATTTAATTTTTATATGTGTGAAGGATACGTTAGAATTACAAAAGAGAAAGGAATTCGATTTTCCTCTTCCCTATTACCAGCCATCTATTTCCCCTTCCATGAAGAAAGTGTTTTCTTATGACAGTACAGTACATACTGTTCTGTACCTTGGCAATCTTTAATGGCTACACAATAGTCTATTGTGATGTATCAATTTAACTAGTCCCTTATTAGTTGATGTGCATTGTTACAGTCTCTTGCAACTCCAAACAAGTACACATATCTATAAGATAAATTCCTACAAGTAAAACTGCTCAAGGTTTAGGTCTGTTTGTAACTTTCTTAGAACAGTCCCTTGAATCAGTCCCTCAAATCCTCCAGAAGTACACAAGTACGGCTCTTTCTCTACACCACTGTCAACAGCGTCAAACTTTGCCATTGTGATAGGACTAGAGGAGTCTGTATTTGATCCCTCAGAGTGGATTTAGCATTACTTCATGTATTTCAGCGATTTATACTTCCTTTTCTGTGAGTTGTCTATATACTCTTTGTCCATTTTTCTATTGGGTTGTTTACCAGGTAAGATAATGGATTTCATGGTTACATTTACTCTCATCCCTTCAGATAAATGAACTCACTTCAGATATCTTAAAATGAAGTTTTACTTACCAGGTGAACAGTAGAGTGAAGCTGAGAAATGGTCTCTTGGCTTTTTTGCTTAGCTTCTTTAACCCTGCTGAGAGCCTGCTGGTAGGCACGTGAGCGGAGCTTGGTAGACAGGGATCCCAGTCTAACATAGTAACTTGGCTTCTGAACCATATCAAATCCTTCGACTTTTTTTGCTTCTTTTTCTGAAATTAGAAAGGACAAAAAAAACTTAAGCGATCATAGTTATAAGTGACAAGACCTGGACTCTAACCTGGGTCTTGACTTTGTTGATTCTACCTACCCACTTAGCAAGTACGCACTCATTTTCCCAAGACTGCTCATGTCTGCTGCTGGGCTTGACCACACTGAACATATTACTGTATCTGTTACATATTACATGTATCTACACGTTTCTTCCCACTAGACTGAATTTCTTGAGGAACATGGTACTTGGCACAAAGTAGGCACTAATGTGCCTACTTTAACAATGATTCTTTTTTTTTTTTTTTTAAAGATGACCGGTAAGGGGATCTCAACCCTTGGCTTGGTGTTGTCAGCACCACGCTCAGCTAGTGAGCAAACCGGCCATCCCTATATAGGATCCAAACTCGTGGCCTTGGTGTTATGAGCACCGCACTCTACCGAGTGAGCCACGGGCCGGCCTAACAATGATTCTTTTTAATGATGATTCTGTAAAGCAATCCAATGAAGACGATTCATTTATAGAAAATTTTTTTCCGAGTTAATTTCTCCTAAATTTTTAAAATTTACTATGTATAATTCAATGTGAAACTTGATTGCTTTAAGAAGGAAAATCTCTAGAGACAAAAAGATAAGTGGTTGCCTGGGAGAGGAAATGGTGATTGACTGCAAACAGGCATGAGGGATCTTTTGGGGTGACAGAAATGTTCTAAAACTGGATTGTAGTGATGGTTGTGCAACTCTGTAAATTTAGACTGAAAACAAGTATATCTCAATGAAGGTGTTTTAAACAGATTAACATATGAAACATTATTCCAAGACAAAATTCCTATTACCTAGTTCTTCCTCAGTGAAAGGGAGGTACTGGTCGACCAGCAGCTCTGATCTGGTGAGTGCATTTTCCACTCCACTGCTCACAAGCTGCATCATCCGACTCCCCAAGACTGTGTTAATACTGCCACTGACCACAGACTTGGTCTTCTCCATACTGCCAGTCACTGCTCCTTTGGTCTTATCCATCACCCCTGTGATCGTGCTGGCAACAGAATCTTTGGCCCCGGTCACAGTAGTTGCCACAGCATCTTTGGCACCAGTCACAGCACCTTTGGCACTTGCAACAACCTACAAGTGGAAAAGCAGATCACTTGGCTGGTGAGAAACACAGGCACAAATACATATTTAAGGTCTTAACTAAGGCAGCATAGTTGAAGAGTTAAAGAAGTAATCTGGCCCTTTCACTCTCTCTTAGTCACTAAGATTTGATGAGCCTGAATTTCCTAATCAGGTATATTTGCCTTATCTGCTATACCACAAGGATTGTTGAAGGAGAAAATGAGATGAACGGATATGAAATTTGTCAAGGTGATAAGCTGTCTTCTTCTTCTTTTTTTTTTTTTTAAAAAAGATGCCCATTAAGGGGATCTTAACCCTTGACTTGGTGTTGTCAGCACCACGCTCAGCCAGTGAGCGAACCGGCCATCTGTATATGGGATCCGAACCCGGGGCCCTGGCGTCATCAGCACCGCACTCTCCCGAGTGAGCCACGGGCCGGCCCCTTAGAGTTTATTTTAAAAACTAAACATTAGTTAATATTACAAATGTCACATGTGCTTGTAGGCATATAGTTAAAGAGAAAAAAAAAAAGGCTCAGAATAAACGTGGTAAGGGGTAGCCGGTTAGCTCAGTTGGTTAGAGCACAACCTTGTAATATCAAGGACCAGCCAGCAGCCCCCCAAAAAAGGTGGCAACTTGTTACTCGTTGGTGATATTATGCAGCTATTATATAGCTCATTCTGATGTCACATAAATCCAGTGAAAAAACTAAAGATCAAGCTAAACCTGGCCCTGTACTTATCAGCATGTAGTTTATCTAGATTAGGAGAACATACATATGGAGGAAAGAGTGAGAAAGGAGGAGGCATATGGCAACAGGAACGTTGGCAAGAAAACCTTCTTTAAATTACTTGTTAATACCTCAGGGAAGGTCTTCTCCAAACTATCATTTACTAGAGCTTTCAGCTTTCAATAACCCAAACTAACTTTTTTGTTAATTTTAAATAAGGTAATTTGACTCTTAGTATTATACACAAGTTACCAAAATTTAAAGAAAATACCCAAAATGGAAAATAACTCTCACCATTAGAATACTCTCAAGTTGGGCCGGCCCGTGGCTCACTCGGGAGAGTGCGGTGCTGATAACACCAAGGCCCCGGGTTCGGATCCCATATAGGGATGGCCAGTTCGCTCACTGGCTGAGCGTGGTGCTGACAACACCAAGTCAAGGGCTAAGATCCCCTTACCGGTCATCTTTTTAAAAAAAAAAAAAAAAAAAGAATACTCTCAAGTTGGGCCGGCCCGTGGCTCACTCGGGAGAGTGCGGGGCTGATAACACCAAGGCCCCGGGTTCGGATCCCATATAGGGATGGCCAGTTCGCTCACTGGCTGAGCGTGGTGCTGACAACACCAAGTCAAGGGCTAAGATCCCCTTACCGGTCATCTTTTTAAAAAAAAAAAAAAAAAAAAGAATACTCTCAAGTTGGGCCAGCCTGTGCTCAGTTGGGAGAGTGTGGTGCTGATAACACTAAGGCCACGGGTTTGGATCCCCATATAGCGATGGCCAGTTAGCTCACTTCAGAGAGCTTGGTGCTGACAACACCAAGTCAAGGGTTAAGATCCTCTTACCAGTCATCTTAAAAATAAATAAATAAAGAAGTGTCTCAAGTAACGTTAAGTGAAAAATTTAAAGAGATGCACACAAGCATTCTAAAGGCTGTACACTAATCTATTTGGATTATAAAAGACAGAGCCAGATTTTTCTCTAACTGCTATCATTTTGTACCATGCTGTATTCTTAATTTGAAAGAAAATTTCAGAACTAAAGGATTGTCTGAACCAAAGGATCACCAGGACCGATGAGCCTATCACTTTTGTCAACATTGACTAGCTGTCCCATATGGAGGGTAGCCCGTCAGCACGGCACCAAGCCAAGTAAGAAAAGATTCTATATATCACCTCTGCATTTATCCAGTACCACATGGGAATCATGGAATCACGGAATGTTATTTGAGAGAGCAACTTAATCTTCAGCGGAAAGCCACAAATTGATAGAGATCAGACTGAAAGTATTCCACTCCAAAGGGGTCTAGTTCTCTGCTTCTTAGACACAATGGAGTGGCCATTACTCTTTCAAAAATACATCCAGATGCAGGTTGAGGGAAGAAATAAGTATCTGCCTGTTTGTGGCATCCCCAGCCTGTGCTAAACAGGTAGAACATGAAAACATGTGAGGTGGCAAGCCTCGGAACTTTTTTCTTAAGCTCACCTGGGTTGTTGGCTGATTCAGAATAGGCAGTCTCTCTTCAATCCTGTCTAGCCCCTTACAGGCAAAGGTATTGGCAATCGCAACTAGAAGAATCACAAATGGAAAAATGTTAACTAACTCTATAGGTATAGAATGAACACACATTACTATACTGTATACCTTTAGCCTTGTTATTAAAAAACAGCAAGAATGTTGAATCTTTTAAGACCAAATGCATTGCCTGGTTTCTCTAACTCAGACAGAGAAGAGGCTTAGCAGGTTACCAGCAACTTTCTTCCACTGACAGAGCAACAAAAGCGTGTGAGGGAGAAGAAGGAAGAGGTAGTGACAGGCCAGGTAAGAAGCTGGCTAAAAAGCTTCTTCCTCATCAAATGGCCCCTACTGTTAATGCCAAGAGTAACCAGGCTTCCCTGGAACCCTCATTCAGGGAATAAGGTATCTGAAAACTCTCTCAAAATTAGCATTTCCACGCTAGTTTAATCCCTACCTGTACTTAACTCTGTATTTTAGGGATTTAACTAGGAAACAGTATGCCAACAGCACACTGGACCTTCTTAACAAGGACCAGATTTTAATCCAGGCTTGGTCATTGTTAGGAGGAAGCCAAGAAATAGTACCAAATTTATTTAGTAGTAGCAAAGTTGGAATAGATGGCCTCTTAAGGTTTCTTATAATCCTAAAAGTTCCTGACAACCATTTGGGAAAATGATTTAGATCTTTATTCAAAAGCAGTTCATGATGTGGAGAAATTAGAACCTTCTTCATACGCTGTTGATGGGGAAGTAAAATGGTGCAGCTGTTTTGGAAAAGAGTCTGGCAATTCCTCAAAAGCTTAAACAGATTTATTATATGGCCCAGCAATTCCACTTTAAGAAAATTTAAAACATGTCTACACAAAAACTTGTACATAAATGTTCACAGAAGCATTATTCATAATCTCCAAAAAGTAGAAGCAACCCAATCGTTGATGAACTGATGAATGAATAAATAAAATGTGATCAATCTACACAATGGAATATTATTCCACAATAAAAGGGGATGAAGTACCAACACGATACTATGACACAGATGAACCTTGAAAACATGCTAAGTGAAAGAAGCCAGTCTCAAAAGGTCACATATTTTGTTTCTGTTTATATGAAATGTCCAGAATAGACAAATCTATAAAGACAAAAAGTGGATTAGTAGTTGCCTAGGGAAGGTTGGAAGGAAATGTAGAGTGACTGCTAATAAGTATGAGGTTTCTATTTTTTTTTTTTGATAAATTATGCACAACATAAACCTCACCATTTTAACATTTTTTTTTTTTTAAAGATGACCGGTAAGGGGATCTTAACCCTTGTCTTGGTGTTGTCATCACCACGCTCAGCCAGTGAGCGAACCGGCCATCCCTATATAGGATCCGAACCCGGGGCCTTGGTGTTATCAGCACCGCACTCTCCTGAGTGAGCCAAGGGCCGGCCCACCGTTTTAACATTTTTAAGTGTACAGTTCAGTAGCATTAAATTCATTCACAGAGCCTGACAGTTAGCTCGGTTGGTTAGAGCATGGTGCTAATAACACCAGGGTCCAGGGTTCAATCCCTATAACCAGCCAGCCACCAATAAAAAAAAAAAAAATCATTCATTCATTCGCGATGTTGTACAACCATCACCACTATCCATTTCCAGGATCTTTTCATCATCCCAAACAGAAACTTATATGAAGTTTCTTTCTTAGGTAATGAAAATGTTCTAAAAGGGATTGGGGGTGGAGTGATTGAGGTGATGATTGTACAACTCTGTGAATATACCAAAAACCATGGAACTATAAACTTTAAGTGGGTGAATAGTATGTTATGTTAATTTTATCTCAATGCTATCAAAAATAAAAAGGGGCTGACCAGTTAGCTCACTTGAGAGAGATGGTGCTAGAAACACCAAGGTCACAGGTTTGGATGACCTTACCAGCCAACCACCAAATAAATAAATAAATAAAAATAAAAAGAAGTTCATATCACTGTGTGGTCTCAAGAAAGTCAATTATTTCAGTTCACCACCTGGATGCTTCCCTTTTGATCTCAGGTGCCAACACAGAAGCATTTCTGAGGGATTTTTTATTATAAAGTATCATAAACATCTGCCATTGCTGTGAAACAGGCCTTCTATGACAATCAGGATCACTGGACAGTTTCTAGGTAAAGGCAGTAATGTGCCTCAGGAAGGGCTGAAGGCACCCTGAGTTGCTGCTGCTGCTCAGGGGCTCACCCCTGACCAGTCCCATGGCATCTGGAGGGAAAAATCACAACTCACTTTGTGGCTCTAGCTTCTGGATGATGGGCAGAGCACTCGTCATGGCCACCAAGGTGATGGTCTTCATGCCCTTCTCTGCCATCTCACACATAGACTTCAAGTAGGGATACTGGTCCTTTGTACTGACATAGGCCGAGGACACGAGGTCATACGTGGAGCTCACCAAGGGTAGGTTGGCCACCCGAGTCACCACACTCTGCAAACAAAGGGCGGGGGTTATTAACTTCTCAAATCACTCGAGAGAGAAAGGAGTCAAGAAACAGCTATTTAAAATTCATACCGGTTGTGGGTCAACTGCAACAGATGCCATTTTTCTTCCTGGAGAAAGAAGAAATCTGCGGAAGAGAGACTTATTTCAAGATATTGGGATAAGACTCCCAGATCCATTCTCCAACCCAAGCAAATGCTCATTTCAAGTAGAGAAAAAATCAAGACGAGCTAAGAGTAGTCTGCACCACTCCCTCCCACCCTGCAAGGTTTCCGGGCTTGTGTGTAAACTTCCGATAAAGCAGGGGGTCGGCACTGGTTAGAGCGCGGTGCTGTCACACCGAGGTCAAAGATCTGGATCCCGGCACCGGCCAACCGCCAAAAACAAACACACACACATGAGAAAAGAGGCTCGAGAAGTTGGTGGTGTATTCGTCTCGTTTCTCTGCCAGGATACTTGAATATTTGCCCTTTGGAAGGGCAATATCTGTTCCCCAAAATGCCACCCAGGTTAAAATCCATGTTAAGCCTAAAGAGACTTCTTAGGAGACATCTGGGTTCGTCAGTGTTCCTCTGGGGTCACAGCGTCAGGACTGTCAAGCCGCAGCTCTCTGGCGGATTATTTTTACCTCCCTTGTGAAAGGACTGAAACTAGTTTAGGGGAGACGAAGCCCAAGAGGGAGGAGTGCTCCGAGAATTGAGAAACACCTCAGGACGCGTCCAAGTGTAACTTCAGTGTCCCCAGCGATCCACACCGCACACACTGCTCCCTGCCGCCCGCGGGGCCGCAGGCGAGACCCGCACGGCCGCCGCTCCCGGGCCCGCCGCCGCCGCCGCCGCCCCCCC
>NW_007728076.1:49355-54277 GCF_000696425.1 Galeopterus variegatus | reverse complement strand
TGGGACGTGGAACACGCTGCGTCAGAGCCCCAGGGTCGCCCTCGGCGGCATCGCGGCGCCTGCCCCACGCCGCCACCCGTCTGGGGAGGGGGCGTCCTGCCGGGGGTGAGGGAACCCTGCCAGGGTTAAGGGGTCTTGACAGGCTGGTGCAAAGTATGGATGGCGCCCTGGCTGGCTTTGGGGACAGATGAAAACTAACTTGTTGATTAGCATCAGTCCTCAGAATAGAACGCTTTAAAAATGGAGACAGGGCCGGCCTGTGGCTCACTCGGGAGAGTGCGGTGCTGATAACACCAAGGCCATGGGTTCGGATCCCATATAGGGATGGCCGGTTTGCTCACTGGCTGAGCGTGGTGCTGACAACACCAAGTCAAGGGTTAAGATCCCCTTACCGGTCATCTTTTAAAAAAATAAATAAATAAATAAAAATGGAGACAATGGTTGCCTTGAGGGAGCAAAAGAACTCATAAAGTTTTGTGAAATTCTAACCCAACGACCGGACCTGTAAGAGATTCCAGATCTACTGCTCTTTTGACTTTTAAGTCAATTCCTTACACATATTTGTAATTTAAAGTTGAACCGGAATTTCCAGTATTTCTAATTTAAAGTTGAACCAGAATTTCTGAACAGGGCCTTAGAGTGCCGCTGGTTGGTCCACTTCTTTCTGTCCAGCGAGACTTAGTCACTCCGGGATGACAGCTGCCTACGCTTATGCAGGACGGCCAACTTTTTTTAGAGAAACTTAAACCGTCAACCTCTGAGTCCCAGTTTTTTCTTGTGTAAAATGCAGGAAGCGAAACCAAATTATTTGAGCAAACAAGTTTGTGCAAACGCCCGGGGCCAGGGGAGGGTTCCGTGGATTCTTCCCAAGTGGGTGGCGGGGGATCTCCAAATGAAGTTGTCGCCTGCCTCGGCCTCCCTGAACTCTCGCGGAAGGTACCGAGAGAGGACCGTGGGGAGGTGGGAGGGAAGCTGGCGCCTGGGCCGCTGCGGGTCCCCGCCTCTAGGATGGGGAACAAAAGAGAGGAAGCCACAGCGCTGAGCCCCGGTGACGGGCTTTGTTCGGCTATGGAGTCTGAACTGTGGGGAGCCCTCAAAGGGATTCATCTCAATTACTTAACCAATGTTGCATACACACAGATAATGTCTATCTTTTATTTTTTTTTAATTCATTTTTTGGCGGCGGGCCGGTCAGGGGATCTGAACCCTTGACATTGGTGTTGTCCACACCGCCCTTTGACAGACAGAGGTCGACCCTCTTTACCTATTTAGAGCTCCAAGCTCCAAACTGACCCATTAAAAATGTATCCATTACGCAGGACTAAATTCATACCTAAAGGCCCTTAGCAAGAAAAATTATGGTATTTCTCCCACCACCCACTACTCCTCCACCGTCTAAACCATAAAATGTGTTTGGAAGTCCAAAAATGTTATGGTTTTGTTTTTTTCCTGTGATGACATCTTCAGCATTTTAAAGAATAAAATTATTACTTTTTCCCTTTCTTTTGGTGTTCCAGCTTTTCTGGTGCTCTAGAAATGTTTGCTCTGCCTATTGTGAATCCACCCTGCTCTGGTGACTTCTCATCAATCTGACCTCTTTATTTTGCATCAGAAGACTCTTGCCCTTTCACCTACAAAATGCCTCCATCTTTTCCTTTTTTTTTTAAACCTGTGAGTCACTTCCCCTATTTAAGGGTAAGCAAGCTTTCTTTTGCTTTTATTTGCCTGTGAAGGAGAAGGCTCCAGGGAGTAATCTTTGGACCAGACTTTCCAAGCCCATAAAGGATGAAGCACACTGAACTCTGCACTTCCAACTCCTTTCAGCTTCACAAGTCTGTGAGAACATCGAACTAGTGGCAAGAATAACACCCAACGTTGGATGTGTGCAGTGAGGCCAGTCCTGGGGAGTATCAGGCCATTACCATGGATTGCGATGACTTGAGATTCCTGACGTTTTTAGTTATCTCCAGGATTAGACTGACCTTCACATCATGGCCTCCTCGGCCCTCCAAATATCTTAGTATTGTATTCATATGTATCATTGCTCATGCAGTTCTCTCTACCTTGTTCACTGGGAATTTATCCCTCAAAACTCAGAACAGATGTCACCAACTCCTGACAACCTTAGGTAGAATCCATCATTCAAACAACTCTGCTGTACCTCTGTACTTTGTGCACATTTTTATGCTTGACTTTATCATACAATATTATTTATTTCTTTACATGTTCTTTTTCTTTGAGGTCAAGAAAGTTCTTTTTTCTCTTTGAGGTCCCTAACACACATAATAATGTTGCACTGGGCAAGTGTTCAATAGTTGAAATGAGTTAAATTTCAGTTTGTGAGTGGCTGGTTATTTTTCACAAATACCGTTCTATCATTTCTTAGAAGTCACTCTTAAGCAAAAATTCTCCTAGATTATCAAGATAACCAATAGTACTCGTAATTGACCTTCATAAATGCTTAACAGCAGTGGTTCTCAAGGTGGGGGTCCTGATCAGCACTATTAGCATTATGAGGAAATTTGTTAGAAATGCAAATTCTCAAGCCCCACCCAAAACTTAGTAAATCAAAAACTCTGAGTGGGCCCAGCAATCTGTGTTTTAATAGATCCTCCAGATAATTCTGATAGTCTCTAAAGTGTGAGAACCATTGTTTCACGGAAATGCTTTTTCATGGTGTGGTCTGGGAACTAGTGCATCAGAATCTTCTGGGGTGCTTACCAAATATTCTGCTTCCTACCCCAGACCTACTGAATCAGAATCTATAGGGGGTGGGACCCAAGGGCCTGCATTTTTAACAATACCCCTTTGGAGTAGTCAGCACTTTCCTTTACAAAGCACTCATACTTGAGCCTCACAACAGCCTGGAAACTTGATGGACTAGGAGTACTGTCATCTTAATAATGAAACAGTCTCCGGGAAATTATGTGATTAGCCCATAGACTTAATGACTGACTAAGCAGCAAGCTAGGCAAGACTAGGTCCCAGGGGCATGACCTGGGCTAGTTACATAATTTCTCTTTGCCTTCATGTCCTCAGGGATAAAGTGGAGATAATAATAGTTCTTCATGTTCCAGGTAAAGTTACATGGGTGTTCATCGTACTAGTCTTTCAACTTTTCTGTGGGTTTAGAAAACTATTTCAAAATTAAAAGTTAAGGATATTGTTCAGTGATGAGGGAGAATGAGCAGACCTGTAACTAACTAAATGCAATATCATGTCAATGAAAGAAGCTACATGCAAATACATGCTACACAAAAGCAAGCAAACCAAGCTCTGCTGTTAAAAGTAAGGATGGCAGTTGCACTGTGGGAGGTGGGGGGACTAGAAACTGGAAAAGGCCACAAGGGGCCTTGGGGGTGCTGGTAATTTTCTATTTCTTATTCTGGGAACTAGTTACATGTGTATATAATTTTTGTGAAAATTCATCAAGCTGTACACCTATGATATATATGTTTTTGTATGTATTATACTTCTAATAAAATGTTTTGAAAAGTTGAGGAGAAAAGGAAAAAAAATGGTGTTTAGTTTATAAGGTTTTTGTGAGGATTAAATGAGTCAGTACATTCAACAGTTAGAATAATGCCAGGCACATAGAAATGGTAGCTACTATTAATGTTTTTTTTTTTTTTTAAAGATGACCGGTAAGGGGATCTTAACCCTTGACTTGGTGTTGTCAGCACCACGCTCAGCCAGCGAGCGAACCGGCCATAACTATGTGGGATCCGAACCCGTGGCCTTGGTGTTATCAGCACCGCACTCTCCCGAGTGAGCCACGGGCCGGCCCTACTATTAATGTTTTTTAATCAAGCCAAGGGCCTTGTTGCCCAAGAGAGCCTTGCTGGACACTGGGCTAAGAGAAGATCTGGGCTTACAGGGGAACTGGAAGGGGCTTCAAGGGACAAGTAATATCCCAGGCCCTGCCAACGTACCTTCAGGGCCTATAAAGTATAGGAGACTGCTGACGATACCATGTTTTCTAAGATTTGTAGCAATTCAGCCTTCTTTGGGTATGTTATTGATACAAAGTTATACTGAAATAGCAAGAACAAAAGCTGGCAGTGGAGTTTCCTCTTCCAGAGGCAGGGAAACCGCCTTCCTTTCCGCATGGTTTCTCTTCCCTCCCCAGTAGTACATGTGCTCCCTCCTGCATCCCTCCTTCATGCAGCTCCCTCTCCCTCTCATAACTCTCTCTTTGGACATACTGTTCCCTCTGTCTAGAATGCCTGACCCTCTGGTAAACTCTCTACTCTGTACAACTCAGCTCTTCACCTCTGCAAGGCACTCCCCAGCACTAAGATCATAAACCAGTGAATGGCAGAGCTGGGGTTGGGAAAATAGAATAATCTAATCAGGCCCCTCACCTTAGGTCCAGTTGTGGGTGGTGCAGTGCATTCTTCATAAGCAAGTTGTGTGTGGTGGAGTAAGTGCGCCTGCACGCGGCTGCCACCTGGCTGGCATTGACTGCCTCGGGCATCCGCCCTGCATGGCGCTGCTCTCCAACCTATGGCTCCAAGGACCTTTTTGCCAGTTACCTAGCCCATAGACCTGCATGTGAGGGGTCTAGTGACCCAGCCTAGCATGTGAGGGGTTTGTGACCCAATCTGGACAATGGGTTTGAGGGGTCTGTGAGCTCCAGACCCAGCCCTAGCTCAACAGCTGGGCTTCAGACAGGGTTTGTCTGACTCTAGAAACTACACTGTTTACCTCTACTTGGTGTGTACTTTTTGGTAATAAACTTGCTTGACCTTTATAGGCCTCAGTGCCCATACAGGCCTGAGTAAGGTGAAGGAGTTAGACTCGATATCTAGGGTTCCTTTCAGCTGTATTATCTTTTTTTTTTGTCTTTTTTCCGTGTCCGGCAACGGATCGCAACCCTCAGTGTTGCCCCCGTACCGGACCGGGGACCAGCAACGGGATCG
>NW_007728076.1:45583-48404 GCF_000696425.1 Galeopterus variegatus | reverse complement strand
GGGCCCCCCCGGCCGGCCCCGGGGACCGGCAGCGGGACCGCAAGCCTCGGTGTTGCTCCCGCGCCTCGCTCAACCAGTGAGCGGGAGCCGGTCTGTATGTGGGATCCGAACCCTCGGACGGGAGCGCCGCCGCGCTTCCCAAGCGGCGCACTATCCAGGCGCCACCGGGCCGGCCCCCAGCTGTATTTTCTTAATCAAAACAACAACAATACCTTAAGTTGTATATGGCTTTACAATGTCCTTTCCAAAAACATTATCTCAAACCAGACAGATGATGTTTGCTATTCCCTTGTCACGAGACAGCTCCATCCAACCATGGGGGAAATATTCCTGTGTTTATTTCTTCTGTTCACCTGAGCTCGAAATTGGATAAAATTACCTTTCTCCTGGACTAGAGACCAAGATAATGGATAACAAGTAATGAGTCATGAGGCCAGATGATCTCTGTCACAACCAGTTCAAACTACATGCATACTGGTCACCAGCAAGAACAATTTCTTGGTTGACCTAATTACTTTCCTAATCACCCCTGAACTTGGAGAGGAAAAGGTAATACCTCTTTCACATGGACTTCATCTTGATTTGGTGGCCAAACAGAACTCCTTCTCCCCATCTGAACTTCATGTCTTTTATCCTGCCATTGCCCCTTCCCTTCTCTATCTGAAACAGATAACTCAAGTAAAAGCATCCAAAAGATAGATCCCATAAATTTAAACCTATTCCTCATCTATTTGTCTTCCCCTCCATCTTTTAGCTAGCTATATAGGTTTGAGATCTCATAAATTCAAGTTATCCTGGGCTGTCACAATTTCATGTATTTTTATTTAAGTGAATGCAATGATGAAATTAATTCTAATTATAGCTCCTTTGATTATGTATTTATTTCAAATTTATCCCCCACCACACAAAGGATTTGAACTGCCTTACAAAAAAATGCATAGAATATAGGAAGAACAAATTTTAAGTAGATAAGAAAAATAAAGCAAAGAGAAATGCAGATGAAACTTATTGTTTTTATATTATCATCACCCTATCATGTAATCAATGTTCACAATAGAAGAAACTCAGTGGACAAAAAATGAAGAAAGAGTTCCTAAAATAATCTATTGTATACATAAAGTACTACACTGGAGCGTATCATGTAAAACAAGCTCTTTTGTAGTTTCTTAGTGTGGTATGGTACAGAAGAAAAACCACTGACTGAAATCAGAGTCCTCACTTTGTTTCTATGTGTACTATGGTGATAATACTTACTTCAAAGAATTATTGTACAGAAAAATAAGACAATGTACATAAGGGCCTAAACATAGTGTCAGGCAAATAGTAGATTCTTAACATTTGTTGTTTTCCTTCTCCTTTTAGTATTTCTTTGATCACAGAAAAATAGAGCTAAAATTTGGGTCATGAGAAATACAGAATTTTTGAGTGGGAAGAGAACCTGTTGATGGGTCTCTGTGTGCTTCTGTGTGCATGACAATGGCCTGAGCACTTGCTAAAAATGCAGATTCTGGGGTCTCATCTCCAGAGATCCTGATTCACCTGACTTAGAATACAATACAAAAATGTTTAAAAAGTAGCCAGGTCATTCTGATGTAGGTGGTCCAAGAATCACACATGAAGAAACATTGCATTCAAGCCAGACTCTTCCTTTACAGAAGGATAAAGCAGTTATTTGCCTAAGGCACCACAGCTGGCAGATTAAAAACCAGCACTTCAGGTGCTTGCCCCTGTGGCCTTTCCACCATGCTGCAGTGCTTACACAGTGTATACGAAAATGCAACTCAACAATGAGTCTGTTTCATCTAATCATTTTTGCAAAAGAATTGCCCTTTATGATGACATATCTATTACTTTAACTCAAGCTTAACTGCCTGCACCAATACTAGAAGAGAACCAATTCCCATCCTTAAGACCTAATGACCCAAAGGACATGATTTTGGGGTTACGGGATCATGAACTACCCTTTAAAAAGGCAGTTTGCATGATGAATGGTCTTTGTCCTGGGTAAACTAAGCAGCCCTTGCTGGAAGCCTCAGTCCACTGTGTATATTTGTTACTGACAATCAGGGCCTAACCACAGAAGAACCAAGGTGGGCAAAGTGTTTTTTCAGGGCTCCTCGCCTATTCTTTCAGCCCCTTTTTTCCTCCTTAGGGAATCCTACGTTCTCTAGGTGCATGAATGTTCTTTGTCTGCCTTGAGTCTCCCTACTGCAGTCTCCTCTCCCATACAGCCTGACCTTAATAAGCCTGTGCCCTCAACTAAAAAGTCAAAAAGGGTTCTGATCCCCATATCAGTCAGCCACCAAAAACATTGTTTTAAAATAAAAAATAAAAAGGGATTTTATACATGGATTCAAACCAAAATGCTAAAGATGAGCATTAATTTTTAAATTTCTTTTGTTTGTTTTTTTGGCAGCTGGCCACTATGGGGACAGAACCCTTAAACTAAGACTACTTGATTATTTTATTAAAGCCCCTCTACTAGGAGCATTTACAAGCTGAGATATGTATATAATCTAACATATATATATATTAGATAAATAGATATTAAATATATATTACAATTTATAAAATACTTTCTCATGCAAAGTGCAAAGTAGGAAGGACATGTTTTTCCTATTATGTGCTCTTGCTGAAAGAGAGTAAGTCACTTGTCCAAGGTTACCCAGTTTGTAAGTATAGAATTAGATCTCTACAACTTCTGAAGCCAAAGTTCTTTCAGCTATATCATGCTGTCTCTGAGGGATAAACATCTAAAGGTCCCCAGTGAATGTTTGTTGAACAGATGCTAAAATAAAGAGCAAGAGTGAATGAGGTAATG
>NW_007728076.1:26274-43955 GCF_000696425.1 Galeopterus variegatus | reverse complement strand
GGGTTGCGATCCGTTGCCGGACACGAAAAAAGACAAAAAGGAAAAAAAAAAAAAAAACATAACCTTCCTCAAAAAATGTAAGTAAAAAAGAATGCCACTTGCTAGAATGTATTTTTAAATAATCAAAGCAAACTAACATATGCTTTTCCATCTGTAGTAAATAGAAAGCAGTTTCATACATTCATAAAAGAAGCATCATTAGCTATCCCTAAGTTGAAGTAAAAGAAGAAAGGAAATTTTTCTCATGTAAATATAAAATACTTCTTTATTAGAAGCTTATTGAAGTATGGGGCTTTCAGAAAGAAATATACTAAAATGTTAATTGTAGTTATTTAGTAAGAGGATTACAGCTCATTTTTTCTTATTATCTAAATTTTCTAAAATGAATAAGTATTACTTGTGACAGAATAAAAAGTTGGCTTTTTAGATGAAGATTTTTATTAGATTGTACTTAATGCTCAAAAAACTAAACAACTAACCAGAGTCACTGATTGCCAAGTTCTGCCTAGCAAGTTGATTACAGAAAGCCAGCAACTGGGTGCAGTCACCGTTACAAAAAATCCAACTTCAAACTTTTACACATGTACCTGAGTCAGAGACTTCCACAGCTGCTTGGAGACTGTCAGTTAGGGAGTCTCAAATCGCCAAGTCTAATTCATGAACTAAAACGTGTTCTCTCAAATGTCTGTAAGAGGGAGGGTGTGTAAACATAAACTGAGCAGAACAGCCACGGTGTCACAGGACGAATTCCTAGTACCTTCCAGGCCTCTACCTGCTTTCTCCAAGCATACATGCATATCCCAAATGCCAGCACCAATCTCTGGAACTGCCTGGTGAGTGGTGCATGCCCAAAGGCACACGATTTCACTTCCATGAGGGGGTCCAAGTTTAAATGGCAAGATCCTGAGCAATCATTTACAAAAGGAGTTCTCCTCAAGCCACCACCACCGGATATCCTTTCTAGGCATCAAAGATATGTCCCCTTCCCTTCATGCATTCGTTAGTACTTCAGTTGCATGGGCAGACACCATGCCGAGACCAGCAACAGGGGAGCATGTAAGGTTCATAACCAGTCTCTATCTTTCTTTCTTTCTTTCCTTCTTTCCCTCCCCTCCCCCTCCCTCTCCCATTTTTCTCTCTCTCTCTCTTTCTTTCTCTATGGTGGAGGGACAGATTCTGATTAGGGCATTCTGTGACTGAACTAAATTTTAACATATTCATGTTAAACAAATGATCTTGCTAACTAATTTCTAACACAATTTCCTATGAAAGATAAAAATCAAGAACTGAAGAATATTTCCCAGGAAAAAAAAGGGGGGTGATTTTATCACATTTATTCTAACTTTCTCTCTCTCTCTATATATATATATGTACACGTATGCACAGCTTAAGACATATTCCCCAAACTGGCAAGGAATCACAGTTTGTGGTCCAATTTTTTTTTTTTTTTTGGTGGCGGGCCAGTATGGGGATCTGAACCATTAACCTTGGTGTTACCAACACCATGCTCTAACCATATGGTACAATTTTTTTGGTCAGAGACATTGTGTGTTTTAAGATGCAATCTGCTTCAAAATCACAAAGCATGTCATCTTGAGAGACACATGAAATAATTGGCAATGGAGATCTGGAGGTGGGCAGGGATTGCAAAACCTTCCACTTTTCATATTACCTATTTTGTTTCATGTTTGAAAATGTTTAGTGAGCCTGTACTTCTATTATTGTAAGCAGAAAGCATAACAAATTTTAAAAACAAAAAGCAGCTTGCCGTATCTCCTAGCAGTGGATTACGTTTTACCATCATTAGCTTCATGCCAGATTTTTTCATAATAGTCCTGCCTGCCTTGAAAATCCCTAACCCACAATCTCCAAGCAGCTGTGATGATCCTTGAAAAGATCTGGCAGCTCCTTACCAATCCTCTGAATGGGTAGCAAATCTTCCAGCTATAATTCTGGGAAAAAGTAGAAGCTCCAGCTTCCTTTTCTTGTGACTTCTTCCCTTGGATATGCAGGGACAGTCTTTTTTTTTTTTTTGCCCTTTTTTTGAGACCGGCTGCATGGCGCTCAGCCGGTAAGCACTGTGACGCACCAGTCAGCCCTATATAGGATCCGAACCCGCGGCGGGAGCGCTGTTGTGCTCCCAGCACCGCACTCTCCCAAGTATGCCGTGGGCTCGGCCCTGTAGGGACTGTCTTAACCACCAGAATGAGCAGTTTCCCTAAAGGTCCTTGCTTGCCCCCTCTCCCTCACCTTTCCTGTACAGTTGATTCCCCACGCCTCTCAGCAGATGGCTAATGGCCACAGAGATTTAATCTAATATTGACTGTTGCAACAACGAACCTCATGCTTAGTCAAAGTTGTATCTTAGAACTGAACTGATAGAGAGGGCCCTCAAAATGTGTGCAGGAATAATGTTAGAGGTGAGGTGGGTAATTTTTGTGCTCTTGGGCATGCAAATCATTTAGTACAGTGCACATTGCCAGGGTGCCAAGAACCTGTTTTCCATGACACCCAAAAGAATAATACACTGTATTCAAAAAGGCTCTGCCAAGTGTGCAGTTTGCATTGGGTACCATCAGAGATGCAACGGAGGCAAAATTCATGACCCCTGCTCATGAAGAACCCAAAATATATGGTTAGTATTTGAGATCTCTGACTGTCACAAAGGGGCAAGGTAATATCGTTCTCTTTCTTTGTCTCTGTATCTCTCTGTGTATAAGGTACTGGTTCCTTACTACACAGACTGAATGAGACCATCTAATCATCATTCTGCTCCTTAAAAACTTTCTTCATGGGGCCGGCCCGTGGCTCACTCGGTAGAGTGCGGTGCTGATAACACCAAGGCCCCGGGTTCGGATCCCACATAGGGATGGCCGGTTCGCTCACTGGCTGAGCGTGGTGCTGACAACACCAAGTCAAGGGTTAAGATCCCCTTACCGGTCATCTTTTAAAAAAAAAAACTTCCTTCATGTCTTCACCAAGGCAAGTACTGCTGCCCAGCTCTCCCTTTCCTTTGGCCCTCTGGCTTTGGCACTCTCCTTCTACTCTCCAGCCACCCTTCCTGTCTCTGTGGGGACACAGAGCAGAAGGTAGGCATTAAAATGCTTCAGTCCGATGACCATGAGTGCTGCTTTCACACGACCCAGGTATCCCAGCTGCTATGAAATCCTCTCTAGCAACCCTCTCCCTGCAGCCCTTCTTCCATGCATCCCTTCAGTGTCAACCACTCCAGGAATATTGGCCCTAGGGGTTCCTGCTTTCTTTCCCAGTTAAGCACACTTTAGGAAGGAAGCCCTAATATTCTTTTTTTTTTTTTTTAAAAAGATGACCGGTAAGGGGATCTCAACCCTTGGCTTGGTGCTGTCAGCACCACGCTCAGCCAGTGAGCGAACCGGCCATCCCTATGTGGGATCCGAACCCGTGGCCTTGGTGTTATCATCACCGCACTCTACCGAGTGAGCCACGGGCCGGCCCGAAGCCCTAATATTCTGACTAAACATTCTGTTTAGTATGAACTCCCTCTATCCTTGTACCAGCTAGCTGCCAAAAAAAAAAAAAAAAGAACTTCCAGTGGAGTCCTGGGAACTCATGCAAACAGCCACTGCCAGCCAATTCCAAGAAGAGCCTAAATGTAAGAGCCTGCTGGTTCCTCTGCCTCCTCCCCACGCTGTGTTAAATGGCATCCTGCTCACAGCTCACAATGTCCCCATTCTCCTGGTGACACCATTTCAACAGACTTAAACAGCCTCTTCCTGTCACCATCATTTGTGGGTTTATGACATTCCCTGCTAAACCTCAAGGGCTACCTGGCTGCATAAATTTCTAGAACCCTTAGGTTAAACATAATTGCAAACCCCAGAGCACTGACAAGGACAATGAGAAATGGAGATGGAGAATGGGAGCTGACAAATCATTAAACAAAGAACAACCAAAAAATCTTGAGGTCTGCATAAAAACTAAATAGAAATCTTTGTGAAACTGAGTCTTATAAGTTTATATAATTTAATATAAAACAGAATTACATTTTTTACAAAAATAATTTTCATTTCTCTGTCTATGTAATGTGCCAGATATAATCATATATATAAAAATATTTTAGGGCTGACTGGTTAGCTCAGTTGGTTAGAGCACAGTCTTATAACACCAAGGTCATGAGTTCAGATCCCCTACTGGCCAGCTGCCAAAAAATTTTTTTTTTAAACATTTTTTTTTTTTTGTCTTTTTCTGTGTCTGGCAACGGGATCGCAACCCTCGGTGTTGCTCCCGTTTTTTTTTAAAACATTTTTTTTTTTTTTTTTGTCTTTTTCTGTGTCTGGCAACGGGATCGCAACCCTCGATGTTGCTCCCGCGCCTCGCTCAGCCAGTGAGCGGGAACCGGTCTGTATGTGGGATCCGACCCCTCGGCGGGAGCGCTGCCGCACTTCCCAAGCGGCGCACTATAGCAGTGCGCCACCGGGCCGGCCCCCAAAAAATTTTTTTTAAATAATCCAGTATTAAAATGGCAGCAAGCTTGTAGGAAAAAAGATGTGCCATCTAGTTACTCAAGTTAAAATGAATTTCTGAAAAGAAAAACAATATAGTTCATTGATTAAAAGCATAACTGGAATCATGCAGTTCTATGTTTGATACCAAAACAGTACTAACTTGCAGGAAATGCCATTAAGAGAAAATGGGAAGGAGCCAGGAGAGGCTGGTAGATCCATCAGACTGTGATGCAGGCCTCACCCTAGTGAAGAGGACAGGGAAGGATGGAAGGGTAGATAGAAGCACGTTGGATTGCAATGCACTCTAAGGAAAGTTCAGCAAGGCTGTTGGGGAGCATTCAAGTCATCACAGGAGTCCCTTATCTCAAAGAATGAGCCTGCCATTAAGACCCTGCTGCACTCAGTCACTGGCCAGGAGCAGCTCATGGGTAGCATGGCCTCAGGTCAAACACAGCAGGAGCCCTCTGACAACTGCTCTCTGCAGTTGGAAGGATATGTGAGAGGTATATATCTGGGCCATTAGTTTCCTCTTCAATAAATCAGGACAAAATCCTTGCCTACTTACTTCCCAGGGAAGTTGTGTGGCTCAGAGGAGGTCACGTTTACAAACACTCTGTAAACTGTAAAGTAGGGAACGTGTAAGGTATTATTTACACAGAACTATGTGCCAGTCATGAGATGTAGCCCTTCACTCCCTACTTCTGTCTACCTCGTTTAATGCAAAACTGCAGCAGTGGTGCCTACCAGCCCTGCAGTCTGCCTCTGAACCCCTCATTCTTCTGATTTACCCCACTTAGGTACTTCCTGATCCCAGCCCTGTCTGGAAAGCAGGAATGGAAAATGCAGTCCTTTGGCTCAATTGAAAATGTCCTCAAACAGACTGAGCCAGCTGGATTCTGACAGGTCAGTCCAGCCTAACAATGACCCACTTCATGGAGCTGGACATTGACTTCTTTAGTAACCAAGGGCCACACACAGCAAGTTCTACAGTTAATTATACTACTTGGAAGGGAAGCAGACTATTAGATTTTGAGAGGTCTTTTTTTTTTTTTTTTTTTTTTGAATAGGTAACACATACACATAACCTGATACTCAAAACTTACAAACGGGATACAGTGAAAAGTCTCCCTTCCATTCTTGTCTTCTCACCACAGAGTTCCCCCTCCCTGGAGGCAACAAATGCTATTATTTTCTTATGTATCTTTCCAGACATATTTTATGTGTATTATGCTTATAAAATAATTTCTAAAACTGCTAAGAGGAAGTCCCTCAGAGAGTAAGCACTGTTCGGATTAGGCTAATGTTATTTAGATATATTTACTGTGTTCTAATTTATCTTATTTCAGTCTTACAGAAACCCTGAAAAGTGGAAAGCATTTCAAAAAAATTTTTTTATTATGAAGATTTTTAAACATACAAGGAAGTTGAAATAATTGTTCAGTGAACATCCACACATCCACCACCTAGATTCTACAGTTAATAATTTGCTATATTTGCTTTAGGTAGTCTTGTTATTATTCCCATTTTACTGCTGATGAAACTGTGTCGAATGTTAATGGTATGTTGCAAAAGCTTTTTTTTTTTTTTTTTTTTTTAAAGATGACCGGTAAGGGGATCTTAACCCTTGACTTGGTGGCGTCTGCACCATGCTCAGCCAGTGAGAGAACCGGCCATCCGTATATGGGATCCAAACCCGTGGCCTTGGTGTTATCAGCACCACACTCTCCCGAGTGAGCCACGGGCCGGCCCGCAAAAGCTTTTTATACTTTCTTGCCTCCTACTAAATCCTTTTCTATTCCAGCATTTAAAGACATTAACATTCCCAGAGAAGAATTTAAATCCAGTTACTTGGGTCCAAATACAGTCTGCAGATAAGCCCCAAAGAACACAAGTTCAGTATGGTAATTTCCCTACCCTTGCCCTTTACCATCCTACATGGGACAGACTTTAACCTTCCTTAGCTGACTTCATTCTTCTTGAAAGTTTGGTAGTTTTTAGACATGTGAGAGAAGCAAGCCAGGAAGCCCAGTGGACCTTTTTTGATCTTTTTTTAATCCCATCTTTCTTGATCCCAACAGCCTGCGTGGACAAGTTTTGCTTGTCCACATTGCTGCTCACAATGTGGCTCACAGACCAGCAACAAGACATCATAAATGCACAGTCTCAAGCCCACCAAGATCCATTGAAGGAGAGTCTGCATTTTAATAGGATCCCCAGGTGATTCCTATGCACACTATAGATCACTGCACTGTCACATCAGCCGTAGTTAAAAAAGGAGGCCAATGTGAGCAATTAATGACATTTACCTTAAGAACCATTCCCCCTCCCTATTCTGTTTTTTTTTTTTTTTTTAGCTCTTCTTTGCTTCTTCACTTTCTCCACAGGCTGTAATACCACTTGTTGAGCCCCTGCTCTGTACCAGAGACATTATTTATAATCCTCAGAGCATTTCAAAAGATATTTTATTCCTGATGTACAGATGAGGCTCAGAGGATTAAAAAAAACACCCAAAGTTAAACAGCTGTAAATTTTAAGCGTCGGCATCTCCTCTTCCAAAACCTGCTGCTCTCTTCCCACTGCAAAACAATGTCTCTCAAAACCCTGGCAATTGCCACAGCCTAGACCTTGCCCACGTGGGCCAGAAGCATTATGTTTGCCTGTCACTTAAGGCTTCTGGACCTGTCTCTCTCTCTCTCAAGCCCCTTCCTCACGTTCCTTTCACTGCTAGTTTACCTGGATCTTGTTTTCTTAGCTCCTAAGCACCAACCAGGCACTCGTATAATCTAAGACCAATGGGAAATGCCTGTGCATGGTAACTGTGGCCTTCTCCAGGCAGTAGGGGAAGGAGTAAGAAGATAAGTGAAGAAGTATCTGGGCAGGTAGGGGACTCTTTACCAGGGCATGTCCCCTTTCAATCCAAACTAAGAGCTCAAAAGCTTCAACGAATATGGTACTGAGCTGGTGCTTATGCTGGGTAAAGAGATCTGTAAAATATGCTTCCTGCCCTTAAGGAGCGTTAATTCAGCAGGAGAGCTGGGAAATGGACACATAGAAAAACAAAGTGCAGCAGGAACATAGAATAGACACTGCTTCTGGGTGGTGAAATAGACGATTCCACAGAGCAAGTAGCATTTGAGGATATCACCAAGGGGAAGCAGCAGGGGAGGGAGAGAGCATCCTGAGCACGGGGAGAATGTGCAGAAAGACAAGGGAAAGCATTTTGGGGAGTCTCATACGTAGAGCCCTGTGTGGCTGATGTATATTAGAAGCCAGTAGGGAGAGATTAACAGATTAAGTAGGAAGATTGGAATGGCTCATGGGGTGTTACTGAAGGTTGAGAAGTGATATGATCAGAAGTGGACAATTAGGTTACTATTTTGGCAGAAAAGGTGGATCAAAGCAGACAGCAACTAGATTGAGGGAGGTCAGAGATTCATACCTAGAATGAACCTGAGAGAACATGTAGACAAGTGGCTTTGAAACTTTTTGGCTGTGAAACCCTTTGTGCAAATGACAGCTTAATCAGCTATGTAAACAAAATGGATTAAAGCTAAATTGCTCTGGTTAAAGTAAATGAGAAGAAACTACTCAGTTCTTCGTTCCCTCTTGTTTCCGTCCTTCTATCCTAGTGGATTCTGAAGGGGCTTCTTGTTTCAAATTCAGTGATCACTCTCTCTGCTCTGCCATTTTCTGCCTTGTGAGATCCCTGCATTGCTGTAAAGCCACCACCAAAGAAGACCCTCACCAGATATGTTCCCTGGACTTTAGACTTCCCAGCCTCCAGAACTGTAAGCAATACATTTCATTTTGTTACAAATCATGCAGTTCTGGGTATTTTGTTATAAGCAACAGAAATGGACTATTACAAAAAATTGGTACCAGAGAAGTGGGGTGTTGCTAATAGTAAGTACTTGAAAATGTGGAAGCAGCTTTGGAATTGGGTGTTGAGGAGAGGCTGGAAGAATTTGGAGGAGCAGACTAGGAAAAGCCTAGATGCTGGTGAAAGTTTAGAAGACAAGAAAACTAGGGAAGATTTGGAATGTTTTAGGGACTGGTTAAATGATGGTGACCAGAATGCTTATGGAAATATGGACTGTAAAGACCATTCTGATAAGATCTCAGATGTAAATGAAAAGGAGCTCTTTGAAAACTGGGGCAAAGCTCACCCTTGCTATGAATTGGCAAGGAACTTGCTGCATTCTGTTCATGCCCCCAAATTTTATGGAATATGGAACTTAAAGATGTTGAACCTGGATATTTGGCAGAAGAAATTTCTAAGCAGTAAAGCATTCAGGAAGCCACATGGATACTTGCAACAGCTTACGCTGAGTTATGACAGGAAAGGCAAGACATAAAGCCAGAATTTATAATTAAAAGGAAAACAGAGTGTAAAGATTTGGAAAATTTGCAGCCTGGCCATGTGGTAGAGAAGCAAAGAGCATTTTCAGGAAAGCATGGTGTAGCCCAGTGACAGTTTACTAAGGAAATTAGTACAAAAGAAAGAGCTTATCAAGAGAAGGAAAAAAAGGCCTTGAAGGCATTTCAGAGATCATGAAGGCTGCCTTCCATTATAGGCTCAGAGACCTAGGAAGACAGAATGGTCTTGGGGAATAGGCCCAAGGTGTCCTCCACAGGCTCACTGCCCAGGGCCACCTCAGGATGCTGCTCCCCACACTAGAACCCCACCTGCTATGGCTGCTCCAGCTGTAGCTAAATTGGCCCCAGGTGTGGCTGGACCCGCAGCTTTGGAAAATAGAAACCAAAAGCTTTGGCTATGTCCACATAGTGTTAGGTCTGCAGGCTCGCAAAATGCCAGAGCTGTGGAGGCTTGGGAGCCTCCACCCCAATTTCAATGGATGTATGGAAAATCCTAGGGGCCCAGGAAGTTGCAAAAATCTGTGGGGCTGGAGTTGCAGGAGAGAAACCCCATCAGCGCCATGCCTAGTGGAGCCATGAGAGTGGGACCACCATGGAGACCCCAGATTTGTGGAGCTACCAGTATACAATGCCAGGCTGCAAAAGCTAAACATGGCCTCAGACCAAGAAAGCCATAGAAGCAGAGTTGCCCTAGGACTTGGGGACCCAACCCCCACACCAGTGTTCAGTGGACATTGAAGTCAAGATACATTATGTGCCAGCTTTGAGATTTAATCCCTGTCCTGCTGGGTTTCAGACTTCCTTAGGACCTGTACACCTTTCTTTTGGCCTATTTCTCCCTTTTTGAATAGGAATATGTACCCTATGCTTGTCCCACCATTGTATCTTGGAAGTAGATAACTTGTTTTGATTTCACAGATGTGACACTGAGACTTTGGACTTTTGAATTGAAACAACTTAAGACTTTGGGGATGAAATTAATGTATTTGTATGTGAAAAGAACATGAGCTTTGGGGGGGCCAGGGGCTGGGGGTTGAATGTGCCTCCCCAAACTCATTGAAGCTTAAATTGTGTCCCCCAAAGTTCCAGGTATTGGAACTTGGCCCCAACTGTGAAAGCGCTGAGAGGGTGAGAAATCCTATTACTGATAATTGAAAGGTGGGACCTTGAAGAAGTGATTAAGTTGATGGTTTAATAGTGGTCGTGGGCATAGTTTGGAGGGCTTTAAAAGGAGAGCACATGTGAGAGTCTCTCTCTCTGCTCCACCATGCAAGACCTCTGCTTTGCTGTAAAGTCACCACAAAAGACCCTCACCAGATGTGTTCCTTGGACTTTGGCTTCCCAGCCTTTGAAACTGTACACAATAGATTTCATTTTCTTATTTAAAAAAAAAAAATCGGGCCGGCCCGTGGCTCACTTGGTAGAGTGCGGTGCTGATAACGCCAAGGCCGCGGGTTCGGATCCTATATAGGGATGGCCGGTTTGCTCACTGGCTGAGCGTGGTGCTGACACCACCAGGCCAAGGGTTAAGATCCCCTTACCGGTCATCTTTTAAAAAAAAAAAAAATCGGGCCGGCCCGTGGCTCACTTGGTAGAGTGCGGTGCTGATAACGCCAAGGCCGCGGGTTCGGATCCTATATAGGGATGGCCGGTTTGCTCACTGGCTGAGCGTGGTGCTGACACCACCAGGCCAAGGGTTAAGATCCCCTTACCGGTCATCTTTTAAAAAAAAAAAAAATCGGGCCGGCCCGTGGCTCACTTGGTAGAGTGCGGTGCTGATAACGCCAAGGCCGCGGGTTCGGATCCTATATAGGGATGGCCGGTTTGCTCACTGGCTGAGCGTGGTGCTGACACCACCAGGCCAAGGGTTAAGATCCCCTTACCGGTCATCTTTTAAAAAAAAAAAAAAAAAAAAAATCAGTGATGAACAGGGATTGGCAAACCATAACCAACTCCTATCCACCAGCCCTTTTTGCAAATAAAATCCTACTGGAACACAGCCATGTCCATTTGATTGCATAATATCTGTGGCTGCTTTCATGCTACAATGACCAAGTTGAGTAATCCTAACAGAGACTGTACAGCCCACCAAACTGAAAATATTTGCTATCTGGCCCTTTACAGAAGATGATAGCCAATATCTAGAGCTTTGCTACTCAAAGTTATTCTTAGACCAGCAGCACTGGCCTGCACACATTGTACCTAGATGCATAGAAAACTTAGCGGTGGGCACCAAGGACAAGGGATCGGATCCCCATACCGGCCAGAAGCCAAAAAAAAAAAAAAAAGGAAAGAAAGCTTAGGGGTAGGGAAGGTTGATTTAGGAGTCATTACTTGTCATTATTTGGAGGTAACGATTGGAGTTAGAAGTTATGTGATAAAGGCCTGGCCAATTAGGTCAGTTGGTTAGAATGCAGTGCTGTAACACCAAGGTTAGGGGTTTGGATCCCTGTTCAGGCCAGCTGCCAAAAAAACTGAATAAAGAAAGAAGTTATGTGACATGGCTCAGGGTCAAGGGAGAGAGTCCAGAAAAAAGAAAGGAGGGTCTGCAAAAATCGTGAGAAGTGCCTAGATTTAAGGAGCAGGTTGAAAAAATCATAAATCACTGAGAAAATTACCAATTTTTATTGGTACCAGTATATTATGACTCATTGAAAGACTTTCTAAAGTTTTTGATAAATTCTGAAATATCCCTGTCTCCTTCAAATGTCTTGAAAAGTTCACATCTTAGGAATCCAGTACAAATGAAGCATAGTATAGATCCTCTTGCTTCCCACTGTGTACGTTGTCCCTAGATACACCTCTCCTCACCTTCCTCAAAGCTAGTGTTTTTGAAGCCATTAATATTTATTCTTAAAATGAAAACTCCTCTCTAAGAAGAAATGTATAAAATGCAGTGTTTATCAGATATCTGAAACTTATGGAAAATTCCTTCTCTCATTTTAAGGCAAATCCTACTTCATAAGTTGACGTAAATGTAAGAAAATTACTATACAAAAACACAAATGAATGAACACCCTTTTACAATCCCAATCTTTATATGCCTACTTCTTATTCTGTATATCTTGGGAAAAGCCTATAGAAATCTGCTTTGACAATTGCTAGTTACTTTTAAGATACAGCTTTCTGATTGCCGAGATTCCTCAAAGCAATTTTCTAACAAGTTTGTTTTACTACTGGCTTCTTTTTCTTCTTTCTCTACTGAATCACTTTGAATATTCCAAAGGTAAATCATTAGCAGCCATTCTTCAAAATGATGTTATTAACAATGTTACCCTCATGTGTTCATTGGAATAGTTTCTTAATGGCATATAAATTTTATTTTAACTCCATTGATCTCTACCAATGAAAGCATGATCTTTCTAGATCAGTGCTGTTGAATAGAACTTTCTGCAGCAATGGAAATGTTCTATGTGCTGCCCTTATGCTAGACACTAGCCAGATGTGGTTATTGAGCACTTGAAATATAACTAAGAAATGGAATTTGGAATTTTAAATTTTATTTATTCATTTATTCATTTATTTAATTTACTTTTTAAAAGATGACCAGTAAGGGGATCTTAACCCTTGACTTGGTGTTGTCAGCACCACGCTCAGCCAGTGAGCTAACCGGCCATCCCTGTATAGGGATCCGAATATTCCAAAGGTAAATCATTAGCAGCCATTCTTCAAAATGATGTTATTAACAATGTTACCCTCATGTGTTCATTGGAATAGTTTCTTAATGGCATATAAATTTTATTTTAACTCCATTGATCTCTACCAATGAAAGCATGATCTTTCTAGATCAGTGCTGTTGAATAGAACTTTCTGCAGCAATGGAAATGTTCTATGTGCTGCCCTTATGCTAGACACTAGCCAGATGTGGTTATTGAGCACTTGAAATATAACTAAGAAATGGAATTTGGAATTTTAAATTTTATTTATTCATTTATTCATTTATTTAATTTACTTTTTAAAAGATGACCAGTAAGGGGATCTTAACCCTTGACTTGGTGTTGTCAGCACCACGCTCTCCCAAGTGAGCTAACAGGCCATCCCTATATGGGATCTGAACCTGTGGCCTTGGTGTTATCAGCACCACACTCTCCCAAGTGAGCCATGGGCTGGCCCCAGGCTTAGGAGTTTAAATTCTATTCTGAAAGTGATATTGGGCTGCCACTAGAGGAGTTTACTCTGATATTAGGTGGTCTCTGGAAGCAATGTGGAGGATGGATTGGAGAGGGATCAGTGGAGGATTCAAGAAATATTCAGGAATGAGAGAGATTTTGAAATGAAGAAAAAACTAGTTTTGTCTGGCTCTCATGGAAACCCTGAAAAAGTTGGAAATCTCTAGGAAGCAGGGGTGGGAAAAGGAGTGTTCTTCAGTCTAAAGCTGGTCCACGCCTACCTCCCATTGGGGGTCACTGGTGATTCCTGGACCCTGCCTAGAACACACACCTATCCCAAGACATTGTTGACTTCCCTTACCAGCATTTTTGGCCTCTACACAAGGACTGTGGCACTCATTAAAACATCCTCAACTATTACAGAGCCATTGTTATATTATCATCTCCCAGTCAGGGAATCATGACATTCTGGTACATCATTAAATTGAAGTACTGTGTTCTGATGGCTGGTTCCCAAACTCGGCTTTGCCAGTTTTGGGGCTAAGGTGGTAGAGTGTGGAGGTGGTGACAGGTAGGATAAAGGAAAAGCTGTTTGGGGCAGGTGGGAAGCAGCAGTAAGAGAGCTGAAGGGCTTTGTGTCCTAACACGTTCTTGGAATAGTGATTAACAGCAGGGGCTCCCGAACCAGATTGCAGGCGGTCCAGACGCCAGTTTCCCTATCTAGTAGCTATGTTATCTTAAGCTATGTTCCCTATCTAGTAGCTTTCTCTGCTCCGTTTATAAAATAGGGGTAATAACAATAACAGAGTCCACCTCCTATGAGTATTACCTAAAGGACTTAGAACAATACCTAGCACATAGTAAGGACTCAATAAGTATTAATTATTACTATTATCACAGGATGAAAAAGATAAGCAAGTGCTGTTTTCTATGGCTGATATGGAAAAGAGTGGTTTTAACTTTAAATGTAGGGCTGGCCGGTTAGCTCAGTTGGTTAAAATGCGGTGTTGTAACACGAAGGTTAAGGGTTTGGATCCCCCTACCAGCCAAGTAGGTACCAAGTAGGTAGGTGTACTGCCAAGGAAAAAAAAAACAAACTTTAAATATATGTACTAATAATGTTTATGAAGCATTTAGATATATCAAATATCAATAGAGTGAGTTAAAAGGATAATTAGGCTCTCCTGCAGTACTATTAATAATTTCAGGGAATCAGATATGTACGTGAAAGTTCACAGGGGAGTACATGTCACTGGAACAAAATCTAGACCAAAGTTCAGAGCTAGACAGTTGCTGAGTTATTCATCTATCTGATCATATGACCAGAAAACATTTTAGCATCACGAAGTGCATGTAAAATTTCAACAGGAAATGACTCAAATCTAGGGCAAAGTCTCATGCACAATGAAAGGTTGTGCAAGACAAAAATTGTGCATGTTGAGTGTCACACATAATGAGGTGATATATTGCTCAAGATGCTGGCGTGCAATTAATCTTTGCAGGAGTCAGAGCATCATTCCACTTGAGGAAAGGTTTTCCCTTTTCCCTACACAGATACTTTCACCTTCCGGATTACTTCCAAAGTACATTTACCTTAAACCTAAATGCAAAGAAAACTTTTCTCAGGTGCTCTGAGTTTATTATTCCCCTCTGTCCTCAGAGTCATCCAAGTGTGGATGAGGTTCCCAAAGATCACCTGAGGAGATCACATCTTCATAAACTTCGTAGGTGTTTAGGAGTGGCTGCACCTGGGGCTGGGATCTGAAAGTCAGGGTAAAAGCATAAAGCATGCTCATAAAACTGAGAAGAGTTAAGAGGAATCATCTCAAATCAATCAATACCGTATTTGGAGGCAATGTGGTATAGAGGTTAAGCGGCTTTAAAGTCAGACAGATCTCAATTATAATACCAGGTTTCACCTTCACAAAATGGTATATGTGCAAGGTAATTCATTGCAGCATTGGTTATAATAACAAATGACCGGTAATATACTAAGTGTCCATCAATAGGGGACTAATTAAATAAATTATGGCATAAGGTTGTAAAAAGTTATCCAAGGGGAAAAGCAAGATACAGAGCAGTATAAAGTATGTTACCCTTTGTGGGGGTTTAAAAAAATAAAAAAGGGAGAAAGTATTTTTTATTTCATATTTGCTAGGTTAGGAAGTAAAATATCTCTGGAAGAATATTCAAGAAGTTAATGAGACTGCCTGTGGGAGGAGAAGTGGATGGCTGAGAAAAAAGATTGAAAGAGAAACTTCATGTTTTTTCATTTTTAATCTATGTGAGCTGGGGAAGAATCATGATGGAGGAACAGATGGTTCCCAGCATCACTCTCTCCCATAATCAACCAATTTATAACTATTAAAAAACAAAGACTGGGCTGGCTGGTTAGCTTAGGTGGTTAAAGTGTAGCCTTATAACACCAAGGTCATGGGTTCGGACCCCCATACTGGCCAGCTGCCAAAAAAAAAAAGAAAAAAAACCCCCAGAAAATGAAGACTGCCAAGCTGGGGCCACTGGAGCTCAGGGGAACAGGAACAGGGACCTATGGAGTTCATGAAGGCAGGAGAAGCCGCAATGAAAGAAAGGACTGCTCTAACCACTCTGAGCACTGGCCATCTCACAGCTGGCCCCAGCGGGCACATGGAGCAAAAGCTGGCAAAAGCCACTGCTGTGCCCTTTGTGTGAAGTTACTTGGAGGCTGGAGGGGCGAAGAGGACCTTGGTGACCCCCAGGCCAGCTAGACCACTGACAGGGTTCCCATTAAACCCACAGAGGAGCAAGGGACTGCACACAACTGAGAAAAGGAGGCACTCAGAGGCCAGTGAGTCATCTCAAGGGACTGGAGCATGGCCCGTCCCATGGGAAGTGTTTAGAATAGGGGAAGTGGGGGAGATGGGCCCACTGGGGAACACTGGGGCACAGCATGGACAGCTGATCTGCCCCCCAATCAGCGCAGGACCACTCATTGGAGACTGGTCAGGAATACTGATCTGCAGGGGGTGCAGTTGCTGAAGAGACAGAAGCTTAGACTAGAGTATCCACACAACCCAGCTGTACCGGACCGCACAAGACTCAGACATGCTTACAAGGTCAACAATTAAAACCTGAGCTGCAGAAAAAGCCTTCCCCAGAGAATTAGCAGCAAAACAGCAATTTAGCTCAACCACAGGGGTAAAGTGCTGGTCCCCACAGGATGTTCCCCCCTTTCAGAAGTAAGCAAAGGACAACAAATTAGTTCCATTGCAGAGTTTAAGTGGTGGGAACAGCAAATAATCCCAAACAGAACTGAAAGAAAACACAAAAACCCCATAGATCAGAGACAGAGTTCTGTTTTTTTTTTTTTGTATAAGGTATTTTTTTATTTAAAATTTTTATTTATTATTAGCATATTCATTCTTATAAATCATGATATTTCTTTATGCCCTTTGCCCAACCTATCACTTCCCAAACCCCCTTCCTCCCTTACCCCAGAGACAAAGTTCTGATATCAACCAGTAAAGGTCTAACACCACAAAAGAATACCTAGAAAACTTAGAAGAGCCAGAAGCCCCCTGGGCTCCCAGACCAGGGTGGAGGGGGTTGAGGGCCTCAGCCACACCCCGCCACACTCTGTAACCCGGCCAGCAAAGGAGCCGCCATGGGCCAGCCTCGCCCCCCACGCCCTCCTTCGTCCCTGTACCCTCTTCCCCTCCCACTGCTCTGCAACAACATCTTAGAATGTAAAAAATAATAAAAATAAATAAATAAACTATGTGACTCTGTCACCTGCTCAAAAATTTAAAACATTTTAAAAGAAAAAGTAGGGAAATACATTTGGAAAAAACATAAAGAATAAAAAGAATCTCAGCTTTCCTCTTTACTAGCTATGTATCCTTAAATAAGTAATTTAACTTCTTTCTCTTTTTTTTGGCGATTGGCAAGTATGTGGATCCAAACCCTTGACCTTAGTGTTACAACACTATGCTCTAACCGACTGAGCTAACCAGCCAGCCCCTATTTAACTAACTTCTACAGGGCTCAGTGCCCCTATATATAAATGGGGATAACAGTAGGATTTATCACCTAGGTTTGTGTAAGGACTAACTGATTAAATATAAATGCATTAAAGGATTCAATTTTATACTTACATTAGTTATACTATGCCTGACACATAAATACTTAGATATACATTAGCTACACACATATTTATTGGGACTCTGATCACAGTCACTATTGAGAGGAGACAAAGATACATGCACATATGCAAGATATATACATACATCCCTAGCTGTCATCAGTAGCTCCATTCTTTCAATAGTTCAAGCCAAAAATCTTGGAGTCGTCTTCGAATCCTCTCTTTCTCTCACATCCTACATTTAAACTGTTAATAAAATCTGTTGACTTTATCTTCAAAATATCTCCAGAATCCAAACCCTTCTCACCACTTCCTTTTATACCACCCTGGTCCAAACCATCACCTTTTCTTGCCTGGCCTTCTACAGTAGTCTCCTAACTAGTCTCTTATGGAACCCCCAACTCCCTACCCTCCATGCTGAACTTCTATTCTCACCACAGCATCAGTGTAATCCTCTGCTCAAAACCCTTCAAAGATGAAATTAGAGTGAAATCCAAAGCCTTTCAGACATGATCTAGCCCACTGCTTCTTTGATCTCAACTTGTACTCTTCTATCCCTTGCTCACTCCAATTGAACCACATACTGGTCTC
>NW_007728076.1:11809-25472 GCF_000696425.1 Galeopterus variegatus | reverse complement strand
CAGACCACAGCATGATAAAATGAAAAATCAATAACAAAAAGATAATTAAGAAATGCATGGGCCGGCTGGTGGCTCACTTGGGAGAGTGTGTTGCTGACAATACCAGGTCAAGGGTTAAGATCCCCTTACTGGTCATCTTTAAAAAAAAAAAAAAAAAAGAAAGGCACACCACCCATACTCATATGGTCTTTTGATTTTCAAAAAGGCACCATGGCAATCCAATGAGTAAATGAAAGTAAATTCAATAAAGTATACTGAAAATCCATATGGAAAAAGTAAATTCTTGCCCCTGGCTCATAATATACACAAGAATTATTTTGAGAAGGATCATAAACCTGCATATAAAAGCTAAAACCATAAAGCTTTTAGGGCTGGCCAATTAGTTCCGGCGGTTAGAGCATGGTGCTATAACAGCAAAGTCAAGTATTCGGACCCTGGGTACCAGCCAGCTGCCAAAAACAAAACAAACAAACAAAAAACCCATAAAGCTTTTAAAGGAAAACATGTGAAAATATCTTTATGAATTGAGAATAGGCAAAAAGACTTCTTAACATTAGGACACAGAAAGTATAACCATAAAAGAAAAATTGATAAGGAAGTCTTCATCAAAATTGAATACTTTTGGTCATTAAAAGTCACCATTAAGGTGCTGGCCACTTGGTAAGAGCACGGTGCTGTTAACACCAAGGACCGGGGTTCAATCCCATATGGCCAACTGCCAAAGCAAAAAGTCACCGTTAAGAAAATGAAGAGGCAAGTCACACACTGGAGAAATATAATTAATAAAACATACATCAAGCTTTTTCCAATCTGCCATCTGTGGTGGAACAGCCACCAAGAAGCAGATTTTCATAAAAACCCTTACAGGGAAGACCATCACTCTCAAGGCTGAACCCTCGGATACAACAGAAAATGCAAAGGCCAAGATCCAGGATAAGGAGGGAATCCTCCTGATCAGCAGAGACTGGTCTTTGCTGGCCAGCAACTGAAGATGGATGTACTTTGTCTGACTATCACATTCAAAAGGGGTCTACTGTTCATCTTGTGTTGAGACTTCATGGTGGTGCTAAGAAAAGGAAGAAGTCTTACACCACTCCCAAGAAGAAGGGCGTAAGAAGAAAAAGTTTAACCTGGCTGTTTTGAAATACTATAAGGTGGATGAGAATGGCAGAGTTAGTCGCCTTTGTCGGGAATGCCCTTCAGACCAATGTGGTGCTGGACATTTTATTGCCAGCCACTGTGACGGACGTTGCCATGGCAAATGTCTGACTTACTGCTTCAGCAAACCAGAAGATAAGTAATTGTGGATGAGTTAACAAAAGACATGAACTAAAAAACAAAAACATACATCAAATAAAGCTCTGCTATCTAGGATATACGAGGATTTCCTACAATTCGATAATAAAAAGATAACTCNACCTGGCTGTTTTGAAATACTATAAGGTGGATGAGAATGGCAGAGTTAGTCGCCTTTGTCGCGAGTGCCCTTCAGACCAATGTGGTGCTGGACATTTTATTGCCAGCCACTGTGACGGACGTTGCCGTGGCAAATGTTTGACTTACTGCTTCAGCAAACAAGAAGATAAGTAATTGTGGATGAGTTAACAAAAGACATGAACTAAAAAACAAAAACATACANGCGCACTGTAGCAGTGTGCCACCGGGCCGGCCCGATAACTCATTTTTTAAAATGGGCAAAGGATTTGAATAGATACTTCACCAAAGAAGATCAGTGGCCCATAACACATGGAGATGCTCAGCATGATCAGTGATCAGGGAAATGTCAACTAAAACTGAATGAGCAGGCCAGCCCGTGGCTCACTCAGTAGAGTGCGGTGCTGATAACACCAAGGCCACGGGCTCGGATCCTATATAGGGATGGCCGGTTGGCTCACTGGCTGAGCGTGGTGCTGACAACACCAAGCCAAGGGTTGAGATCCCCTTACCAGTCATCTTTTAAAAAAAATAAAAATAAAAAATAAATAAATAAAACTGAATGAGCTACCACCACACACCCACCAGAATAGCTAAAAGTTTGAATAAAAAATGTGAAGTGCCAAAAACTCATAGATTGTTGGTAGTGATTGGAATATAAAAGTATTTTAAGAAAACCTATTCGTGAGTTTCTTCTGAATTTTCTTCACATTCATCAATATACACGTTGATGAACATGCATAATTGGGAGAGTGTGCTGTGGATAACACCAGGGTTGGATCCCCATACTAGCCAGCCATCAAAAAAAAAAAAAAAAAAAAAAATTAAGATGGCAAAGAGAAAAAGGATTGGGGCGGGGGGGTGTCACAGAAAAAAAAAAGGAAGTTTCCAAGGACACAGTGGTAAAACAGAAAAATGGGAGCAAAGTAAATAATAGAGACAAGAGGAAAAGAGCAGGCATTACAGGCAAAATATGAGCTACAAGAAGGAAAAAAGGCAGTTAGAGGAGGGGAATAGAAGTGTGAAGCCAAAGGAAAGCTTAAAATGAGATGATGTATAAAGTGCCTAAAATAGCGTCTGGCATATGGGATACATAGTATTCAAGTATAGTCATTAACTATTAGTCGGGGGGAAATTGAAATAAAGTCCAGGTGCTAATAACTGAATAAATGTTTAAATGCTCTAGTGATATATAAAATAAATGGGTTATGTAAGTATTCTGTGCTAAATTTGCATTGCATATTGTTAATGCTAGTTTTTAAACCCGTGGCCTTGGTGTTATCAGCACCGCACTCTCCCAAGTGAGCCACAGGCCGGCCCATGAAATTCTTTCTAAAGTAACACTTGCCACCTGCCCGGGCCTAGGCATGCTGCATTTATTCTGTGTTCATTGTGAAAGGCAAATGGGAGCCTTTTGCTAAAAGGGTTTTTTTAATCTGTAAAAATGAGAACAAATATTAAGTAATCCACTCATGGATAAATAAAAGCTGCAATGCTATACTTAAGACTTCATCTTCATTTGGTTAAAACCAAAGGTCATGAAACCATGATTACACTCAAGACTGTACTCACAGGGCCGGCCTGTGGCTCACTCGGTAGAGTGCGGTGCTGATAACACCAGGGCCGCGGGTTCGGATCCCATATAGGGATGGCCGGTTCGCTCACTGGCTGAGCGTGGTGCTGACAACACCAGGTCGAGGGTTAAGATCCCCTTACCGGTCATCTTTTTAAAAAAAAATAAAAACTAATAAAAATTATTTTAAAGCACTTCTCAAGTGTAAACATCATCATTCTAAAGAATGAAGGGGTTGGGGGTGGTGAATGCCTTGACATTTTTTCCCCAAGGGGAGAAGGATATGACACAGAATGCCAATTTAATGGTCGAAAAGAAACCTGCTGTGGAGTGGAGGGACTACACATAGGTCTTTGGCAGTGTAAGTGAGCCTTTGATCACCCGCTTGCCAGCGGTCATATTTAGCATTACCCTTCCACCTTCAGGCCATCATCCCGCTGCTCCTACTCAAGTCTGCCAAAAATGCATTCGTGCTTCTGTTGTTCCTTCTCATCCCCAATCTTATCAGTTTATTAGCCTACGCCCTATTAATTGACCTGGCATGAACTTTTCTTCTGTTTTTTACCCCTAGTAAAACCTTCACTGAAGTTTTCTGGAAAGCCCATCTTTGTTTTATTTATCTTTAATTTTTTTGGCATCTGGCTGATTTGGGGAGAAAGCCCATCGTTAGCTATTCTAATGTCAAAAACAAGAACAAAATTGTAACTCATTAAAAAATTAAAATCATTTCTTAAGGTGTTTTCTATGTAAATTGCTAACTTTTTTTTTTTTTGGCAACTGGGTGGTAAGGAGATCCCTGACCTCGGTGTTATCAGCACCCCACTATAACCAAGTGAGCTAAGTGGCCAGCCCTCAAATTACTAACTTCTCTTAGAATTATGGATGATCAGCTCTTTTGTACCAGGAGATCAAAAGATGTCTTCATGGGGCTGGCCTGTGGCTCACTCGGGAGAGTGCGATGCTGATAACACCAAGGCCAGGGGTTCGGATCCCATATAGGGATGGCCGGTTTGCTCACTGGGTGAGCATGGTGCTGACAACACCAAGTCAAGGGTTAAGATCCCCTTACCGGTCATCTTTTAAAAAAAAAAAAAAAAGATGTCTTCATGAAGGGGTGATATGATAAAGTAGGGAGGGATGTATACGTCCATAGCATAAAAGTAAAATATATTTAAATAATTTTGTTGTTCAACATTTTTTTTTTTTTTTAAAGATGACCGGTAAGGGGATCTTAACCCTTGACTTGGTGTTGTCAGCACCATGCTCACCCAGTGAGCAAACCGGCCATCCCTATATGGGATCTGAACCCATGGCCTTGGTGTTATCAGCACCGCACTCTACCGAGTGAGCCACGGGCAGGCCCCTGTTGAACAACATTTTAACAAGAAACAGATACAGCTGACAAATCTATATTTACATCAGGGACATATGTTAGGCCTGAATGCTTTTCATATTATTATAAGGAAATGGAATGAGCTCAACTTAGATTATATCAGGTCATGGGTAATTTGTCAATTGTATGTATATTAAGGATTTGGGGCCCAAACCTGCATGTTTTATATTTGCTAAATTAACCAGTCTAATAATTCAACTTTTAACATCAGGGTTGGCGGGTTAGCTCAGATGGTTAGAACGCAGTGTTATAAAACCAAGGTGACTGGTTCCAATCCCCACACTGGCCAGCCACCAATAAAAGCCCTAAAGTTAGGTCATTTGAGCACAATAAAGGATTGTATAAACCGGAAAACTACATTTTCCATCACAAGAAACAATGCTCCTTTTTTTTTGGCGACTGGCCGGGTGTGGGTATCCAAATACTTGACTTTGGTGTTACAACACTGTGCTCTAACCATCTGAGCTAACCCGCCAGCCCACGGTGCTGTTTTGTGAAATTCTTTCTTTCTTTTTCTTTTTTTTTAAAAAAAGATGACCACCGGTAATGGGATCTTAACCCTTGACTTGGTTTTGTCCACACCATGCTCAGCCAGTGAGCAAACCGGCCATCCCATACATAGGATCCGAACCCGTGGCCTTGGTGTTATCAGCACCGCACTCTCCCAAGTGAGCCACGGGCCGGCCCGTGAAATTCTTTCTAAAGTAACACTTGCCGCCTGCCCGGGCCTAGGCATGCTGCATTTATTCTGTGTTCATTGCCAGGTGGTTGTCTAGGCCAGCTGGCCAGAACCCCTTCTCAGCCAGGTCCAGCTCCTGCCCCCTGCTCTGGAGGTCACAGGGAGGGCCAGTCCCTGAAGAGAGAGGAGTGAGAACCCCAGAGCACACATCACAGCCCATGCCCCTGGCCTTGGTGCCCTGGACTGCACCCATGATGTGGGGCCTGCAGACCGTGCAGCCCGACTCTCCGATCCTGCTGACCTCACTTGGCACCGACTCTGTGTATATGTTCGTTTTTCAAGAAACAATTCAAATTGTTGCTTGGATTTTGAAATTTACTGTAATTGTCGGTGTAGGGAACCATGTCTGGATCCTGTTTCATTTATACACTAACTTGGTAAAAATGCTGCTGTTGATGCCTCGTCCTCCCTAAGTTTCCCCACAATTAAACTGCACATGAGCTCAGAAAAAAATAAAAAATAAAGTAACACTTGCTTTTGTTTAAAAAAAAAAATCAAATGGTGCAAAAGAGTATAGAAAGTGGTTCTTAACACCAGCTTAGAATCAGCAGGGAAGCTTGATTTCTTTCTTCACATTAGAATCACCTGAGAAGTTTTGAAAAAATATGAGTGCCTGGGCCTAATTCCCAGAGATTTTTAAAGTTTCCCAGGTAATTCTATTGTGCAACCAAGGTTGAGAACCTCTGGTATAGAATGGGAGAAACTCTCCCTTCCACCCTTGATCCATCAGCCCCCAATTCTCTTGCCAGTTGTTACCAGGCTGTTATGAATCCAGATATATATGGCATACATAGTACATATATATCCCCTACACTACTACATAAACATAGTGTAATGATCCAGACCAAAGGCCTTGAAGTCAATTCTTCCAATCACTGACTGTAGAATTTGTGCAAATTATTAACTTCTCTCTACCTCAGTCTCCTCATGTGTAACATGGTAAGTGCCTACTTCTGCTAGTTTTTATGAAGGTTAAATGAGTGCTCAATGAATATTGATTACAATAGCTTCCCTCACTTTTCTGCAGCTAGTAATTTATATAGATAAATTATATATACATACATAATTATATATATTATATATACATATATAATTATATATAGTATATATATTGCATATACTTTTATATCAATACCTATAAATGTACTTCTTTAATAGCTGCATAGTAATTCACTGTAAGATATACCATTTGACCAGTCTCCCATTAATGGTCATTTAAGTCACTTCCAGCCTTTTGTTACCACAAATAATTGTGCAGGAAATATCTCCTTACATGGATATTTGTGCATATGTTCCAAGTACCACACATTTTTAGGGAAAATGTCTAGAAGAAGAATGGCTGCATTTAAAATTTTGACAGATATTGCCAAATTGTCTTTCAGTAAGCATAAACCAGTGTATACACCAACAATGTATGAGAATTCCTGTTACCCTAAGCCAAATACATATCAAAATTGTGGATATTTACCAATCTTGTAAGTTAAAATGGCATCTTTTTGTAGTTTAATGTGCATTTCTTTTATTCTGAAGGAGACTTTTACAGAATTTGGGGAGACAGGTTTGTAAACAAACACAATACAAAAATACTTTGACAGGGCCGGCCCATGGCTCACTCGGTAGAGTGCTGTGCTGATAACACCAAGGCCCCGGGTTCGGATCCCACATAGGGATGGCCGGTTTGCTCACTGGCTGAGCGTGGTGCTGACAACACCAAGTCAAGGGTTAAGATCCCCTTACCGGTCATCTTTAAAAAAAAAAAAAAAAATACTTTGACAAAGATTTTTCTACAGTGCTCTGGGTTAGGAAGAAAGGTGAATAAGGCTACACTGAGGAGGTGGCGTTTAGCTAGGTCTTGAAGGAGTGGGAATTCTGCCATGGATTGTATTAATCCTGATATGTAGTAAGCGAAATGCACAAAAACCATATGTTGACTTAAACGATGAAATTAAGACATCTGGACAACACGTTTTGTGGATGGCTGAGGAGATTTTGGGGTATACAGGGCAAAGCGCCAACACACACATACCGGTACACGACTAAACAAACCACAGATTCAGACAGTGGGACTGGGTGGGCCCTGGAGGACCAAGCAAGAGCTTGATAGTGTACATCCAGTTTCTTCCACTTTTTGGACGTTGAGTGACATCCTAATGGCCAAATAGGAAAAAAAAGTATATTTTCAGTATTTTCTTTTCTTTTTTTTTTTTTTCTTTTTAAAAGATGACCGTAAGGGGATCTTAAACCTTGACTGGCGTTGTCAGCACCACGCTCACCCAGTGCGCTAACTGGCCATCCCTATATGGGATCCGAACCCATGGCCTTGGTGTTATCAGCACCACACTCTCCCGAGTGAGCCATGGGCCGGCCCCATTCAGTATTTTATTTTCAAGGAAAAGTCCCCTGTAGTAATATATGCACAATTTAAAAAAAAAAAGTTTACCTCCAGATTTATGAAAGATTGTCTTATTTTTTTCCCTGTGAAGAAAGGGAAAACTGAATAAAAGAAATGTAATCAATTTTTGTAGTCTGATGCATCAAATGAAATAGGAAAAAAAAAAAAAAAGATGTTAGAATTGGTAGAGACCTTAGAATTCAATCTCTTAATTTTGTCAATGAGGAAACTTACTTCCAGAGAGATATAATTTGCCCAAAGCCACATGATGGAGTTTGGATGTGTTGTCCCCTCCAAAACTCATGTGGAAATTTGATCTCCAATGTGGCAGTGTTGGAAACTGATTGAGTCATGGGGGCGGATCCTTCATGAATGGATTAATGCTCTCCCTGGGGGAGGGGGGATTAATGAGTGAGTTCTTGCTCTATTAATTCCCGCTAGAGCTCGTTACTTAAAAAGACCCTGGCACCTTCTCTCTCTCTTGCTTCCTCTCTTGCTTCCTGTCGCCATGTGATCTGCTTGTACCCGCTGGCTGCCTGCCTCTTTCCACCATGAGTAGAAGCAACCTGAGGCCCATGCCAGATGCAGCTGTCCCAGAATCGTAAGTCAAATAAACCTCTCTTCTTTATAAGTTACCCAGTCTCAGGTATTTGTAATAGCAACACAAAACGGACTAAAACACCACACAATTAGTGAGTTATTAATGCTCTGATATAGTTATGATTTGCTACAACAAAGAAGGAAATAGTGAATATTTACTCATCAATTTGCAAAGCACAAAATTAAAAATACAAACACTTTTTGGTTATTCTAAAAGCTATTAATTTATAATATGAAGCATGCATGGAATTCAATATCTATAACACTCAAGATAATGTAGTCAGTTACAGCCATTACATTCTTGACATATTTGATTTTTTTAGGCCACTAGTGGACAAAACCAGGCAAGTTCCTATCAATGCTAGACTATATTTCAAACAAAATAAGTGAAGTTTTGACTTCTGAAACTTGAGTTGCTTCTCTAATTTTTCTCATTGCTTTATATCTTACAACAGGCAAACTTGGGGTAGGAGATGAGGATCAATCCACATAATTTAATCAACTAACCCCTAAATGCTTACTAATCCCTTTGTGTATGTGCACCATCATAGGGACTGTGGGGGACACAACACTGTATAAAGCAGAGAACAAAGCACAGTGAACTCACTTCTCCAACCTGTTGATCTGCGTTCAATCAAGGGCAGCTTTGAGATGGAAAGGAAATTACATCAGTACAACCACCACCCTGGGAGATACATTTATTAATTCACTAAGTATTTGTTGAGCATCTACTATGTACTAGTACTTGGGAAGCTTCAGGGATCTAGACCCAAACTCTCATGGAGATTATAACCTGGTAATTATATGCTAACAATTGTGATAAGTGCTACAAAAAGAAAGTACTGGTACCATAATTATGAAACAGCTAATATTTATTGAGTGCTTGCTACATACACTATACCATGCACTATTCTTAGCAGCACTTAACACATATTAAGTCCCTTAATCCTCATAGCAATCCTATAATAAAGGCTCATTATCCTCATTTTTTTAAAAGCAAAAGTTTATTATAGGAACATTCTCAAGCCACATTGGAAAAGGTGTTCACACAGGTGGATGCAGATGAAGGTCACCCTCGGAGCACATGTCCTCCAGACTTGAGGGCCACTCTTTCCCTCACATTCTTGTCCTTCCTCATCACCTGAGACTCAGAGACCTCCTGCCCATGCAGGCTACAGGAGACAGCCATGAAGGAGCCCTGTCCCTGTGGTCTGGCCCCCTATCAATGGCAGTCATCTGTTTTTCAATCCCTACTCCAGACAGACCCCAACCCTACCCCAATTCAATGTAGATCTTAGCTGCCAGTTTCATCAGCCACAGAATTGCCTGGGTGAGGCAGGGGGACATAAGGGGGGGGCATCAGGGGACCCTAGCTGAGGATGTCATAGGTCTCGTGCTCCACTGGTATCTCCGAGCTCTTCACATCAGTGCACCAGAATTCCAGGTGGTTCTTCATTCCCTTGATTTGCTGCAAATCCAAAACTCAGGGCTGCACTCAGGTTATGTGAACTCACTTATCCACCTCGTCCATACTGCCTTTCACCAGCCCCATCGAGAGAGCCTTAATCACCAGCAACTCCACCTTGTTTACTGTGATTTTAGCACTTTTGGCAATTTCTTCAAAAATGAGTTGTCTGTGATTGGCAGGTCGTATGAAAGTCATCTGCATGAGGCACAACAACTGAATTTCCCTCAAAAGCTGGGCCTTTGTTGGCTGCTAAATCAGGTTGTCAGCCCCAGGCGGTCTTCAGAGTCTGGAATCTCTCTACATTGCCACTGTTGAAGTCATAGAGAGCGTCAATCAGCCACTGCCAGTCAGTGCTCCTCAGCAATTCCAGCACAGGGTGCATGAGGAGTTCACCAAAGTTAAACACCCTCTCGCCAAGAAGTCCTGCTAGTCCCAACATGAAAGCTTTCTCCTCCTCAGACAGTGGTAGATCCTTGATGTCAACACAGCCCAGAAACTGCAGAGCACCTATGTGGTAGGTAGGACGCATGTTTTCCCTTTGTTTGATAGTATTTACTGGAGATATCATAGAAACTACTGCAAACTGATGTCACACTGGGGAGGTTTTTGAGCATTTCTTCAACATCTTCAATTGTTTCCTTTGTAACCTGCAGGTCCACAGTGTTTAATTTTAGAGCTCCAATTGCTGTTTCACACAGGATCACTGCCTCATCACTAGTTTTCATCTTCTCATGAGTCCTTTTCAAAAAAGTAAGAGCTACATTAGGATCAGTCATGTAACTACATGAAGAATGATTTCTACCAGGGACAAAGGATTCACCCTGTGTTCAAAGTCATGACGAAGTTTTCATAAAGCTTAATGAGACCATCTCCTTGGGCAAAGCATGGGTCCTGCACAAAATCAAGCACCTGAAGTGTCAGCTGATGCCACACTTCTTTGAAGAGCTCCTCCAGATGGTGTCACTGCCAGGCCTGGAGCTCTGGCTTTGCTGTAGGAAGCCTGGTATTTCCTTCACAATGGCAGGAGGAGCCCAGCACAGTGACAAATGTCAGCGCAGTAGGAATGGCCATCAGATTTATCTTCATTTTATATTTATTTATTTATTTACATTTTGGCAGCTGGCCAGAAAGGGGATCCAAACCCTTGACCTTGGTGTTGCAACACTATGCTCTAATCAGCTGTATTCTCATTTTAAAGAAGAGAAAATTGAGGAACAGGGAGGTTTTTTAACTTGCCCAAGGATACACAGATGTGTATCCTTGGGCAAAGAGAGAATATCAGGAGGATTTAACTTAGGATAACTAGTGTGTATGTAAAGAAGCAGTATAATTACTACCCATCTTTCCATACTCCTGCTGAGCTCTAGATCCTTATACGTCAATGTACTGACTCCATGTGGATGTCCCATAGGCATCTCAAAATCAACACATTCGAAATCAGATTCTTCCCTTCCCCTTAGGCTATTCTTCCTATGTTTTCTAGTGGGCTACCACTACCCATTCAATTGCCCAAGCCAGAAAATCAGGCATCAATTTTGTATAATGAGGGCGAAAGTCAACACATGAAAAAGGCAAATGAAGTTTCTGTATTATTATAAAAATAGTTTTGATTTTGCAGACACTCCTGAAAGTTCTTGGAGACTCCAGGTGTCCAAAGACTACACTTTGGTTTTTTGTTTTTTTTTTTTTTAAAAGATGACTGGTAAGGGGATCTTAACCCTTGACTTGGTGTTGTCAGCACCACACTCACCCAGTGAGCAAACCGGCCATCCCTATATGGGATCCGAACCCGTGGCCTTGGTGTTATCAGCACCGCACTCTCCCGAGTGAGCCACAGGCCGGCCCCCAAAGACTACACTTTGAAAACTGCTGTTCTAGCTCTGAAATCTCCTGTTAGTTGTAGACATTACCAGCCAGCCACCAAAAAAAAAAAAAAAAAGTTTGTCAGTGGTAGACATTGCAACTATCTTCTCCCAGTCTATAACTTGTTTTTCTTTTTCTTTTTCAAAGATGACCGGTAAGGGGATCTTAACCCTTGACTTGGTGTTGTCAACACCACGCTCACCCAGTGAGCTAACTGGCTATCCCTATATAGAGATCCGAACCCATGGCCTTGGTGTTATCAGCACCAAACTCGCCCAGGTGAGTCATGGGCCGGCCCTATAACTTGTTTTTCTAAACTTTATTTGAAATGTTTTTGGTGGTTGGAGGTACTAGTAACTGAAACCTTGACCTTGGTGTTACAAGGCCACTCTCTAACCAACTGAGCTAACCAGCCAGCTGAAATAGTTTTAATTAAACATAAATTCTTAATTTTAAAGAATCAAATCCTTTAGAATCTGGAAACCCACCTCATTTTGTTAAATAACTGCATGGTATATCACAAGCTTTACCAAAATTTAACGATTACCCTGTTTGGTAGACATTTAGATTGTTTCTACCTTTTTTTCTACAGCAAGTAAATAAACATCTCTCTCATATATTCTTGTGCATATGTATAAGGACTTACATAGGAGAAATCCTGCAAAATATTCTCCCATAAGTATTAATTTTAACTCCTACTAACTTTATACAGAGCATCTATTTTCAAGCACTTATATCAACACTGGATATTATCAATTATCTTCATTTTTGCTATCTGATGAAAAACAGCACAAGACACTTTCTATAATAAGTGATCAAAAAAGATTTCCCACAAAGCCCATTCATTTTCCCTTCCAGTGATTAAAAGCCACTCTCCTCACAGCCCCAGCAGCTCTATCTCTCTCCCAAACCTATCTCATCCTTTTATCCTATACATCACCAAAACCCAAGGATTGGCAGTCAGGGTTTTGGGACAAAAAGGCAGGAGATATTTTCTCCCTGATTACATACCTCTCTAAATAACTGGACAACACATCTCGAGAATGAGCCCCTGTTTATGGGCCTTGGCGGCAGCTGCCCTTTAAGCATAAAAAAGCTCTAAACTAACTCTTAAACAACAGTCAAGACCCTCTCAGCCATAAGGCCAAGTCAATTCTCTCCCTTTCCTGCCTACAACTTATTCACCTTACTTTCATTGAAAACTCCCAGTTCTCCTATAAACCTTGTCCTCCCTTAAAATCCAGCCACTCTCATCCCAAAACACTCATGACTCTTAGAACACAATTGCATGGAGGCTTTAGACCTCTTTCTCAATCCCTTTGCACACATCTCCCCACATCCCATTACACGGTTCATAGATGGGAGTGCCACCTCCACGCCCGCTCCCCAGGCAGGGTATGCCATAGTAAATCTAACACAAGCTATTGAGGCTGCACAACTCCCAGAGGTTGGGGTTATACACTGCAGAGGACACCAAACCTGCAATGACCCCACAGCCCAGGGAAACAAACTGGCGGATGTAACCACAAAACAGGCTGCTCAGTCACCAGGTCCCCACTCTTCCTCTCCCACTCATGTCCTTCTCATGGCCCCTACGCCCTTATCCCAATACACACTCCAAGAAATACAACACCTCCAACAATTGGGGGCACAGGGAAAGGACAACTCGTATACTCTCTCCGGTCACTGTGTCCTCCCTACTACACAAGCTGAGCAAGTCCTTTTAGATTTCCATAATTCAGTTCTTATAGGCTGTGAACTCCGACAACATCTTATTCAGCCCTTATATTACTCACCCCAGAAAAGGCCCCGGTGATTATCCTCTCATTCTTGCTGGCCTGCTTCACATCCCTCGCAGAAGAGCTACTATTTTACTATCTGTTCTAGTATTTGCTACAGGATTGGCAGCAGCTGCCCCCAAAGAGTGTAACATTATGGGAAGATTTCTCCTGGCACTAATTTACCTTCTATCGGTAGGATGCTTCTTAGCAATTTCATTGTGGCAATGTCCCCTTTAAATTCTTTTAGCTCCCTAACCCTTTCCATCCTTCCCTTTTTTTTTTTTTAAAGATGACCGGTAATCGGGCCGGCCCGGTGGCACACTGGATAGTGCGCCGCGTGGGAAGCACGGCTGCGCTCCCGCCCGAGGGTTCGGATCCCACATACAGACCAGTTCCCGCTCACTGGCTGAGCGAGGCGCG
>NW_007728076.1:5792-10809 GCF_000696425.1 Galeopterus variegatus | reverse complement strand
TGCCTCACTAACCCCAAACGCTACCACTCACTTACCCCTCCTCACCCATGCCCTAAAACCAGAATATATTTCCTTTGTAAAACTACATTATCCTGCTGCCTGCCCCCCTAATGTGAATTCCTGCATATTCTTTTGGCTCATCCCTGACATCACCCTCCAGACAGATGGAGAGATGGAGACGGGACTGGGACTAACTTCGGCCCCCCTCTCAGGAAGTGCTCCCCTGCTCCCGTAGGGCACTAATTGTACCTTTTTAATTGGGGCAGGGATCCTTCCTGCAAATGGACCTGGCATAGCGGGCCCTACTACTGCCTCTCAATTCTATCAAAAACTCTCAGAAGAACTAAGTATAGATAGCATCTCCCCCCTCCAGTGACAGGTCACCTCACTCGTGACAGTCACTCTACAGAACCATCGGACCCTTTACTTCCTTACAGCCGAGAAGGAAGGCACCTGCCTCTTTTTGGGGAGGAATGCTGTTATTACTAAATGAGTCTGGGGTGATCCAAAACAACTTCAACCATTTCACTGAACCCTTGGATACCCTGGCTACTAGGACCCCTAACTGTGCCTCATCCTACTTTTTGGTCCCTGTCTCTTTTGGTGTTTCTCTAATTTCTTGCAGGAATGTATGCAGGCTTTCACCAACCAAAATGTCGCGGAATTGTCCCTGCAAGGAGGATATCAGCCCCTCAGAATCAGCGACCCTTCCCTGGAGGAATAGAGCCTCCCCACACGAAACCAATACCCCGCCACCTAAATCTTTTATTTTTTCCATATCTTCACCCATCTCCAGCAGGAAGTAGCTTCAGAAGAATGAGACCTCCGCCCTTTTCCCCATACTTAAAAGGCAGGAATAATAGATCTGCAACATAACCAGCGCCACTTTAGACAAGCCCAAGTACAAAATGGCGATGCCCACCTCCTCCCCTCCCCCCTTCCCTTTAGGAGAAGCCTCCTGACTTGAACAGAAACCCCTTTTGCTTCTGCAAGGACGCAGTTCTCCACCCTGCTCCACATTAGCATAATGACCCTCCTTGATGGTATCAGCCAGCCCTTGGTGGCTCTACCACCCTCACACCTGGTGCTGTCCCCTCTTCAGGGCAGCCCTGGGCTGCCTGCTACTTTGAGCACAGCCCAGCAGATTTTCTTCCTTTAATAAAGCTTGAATGGTCGCCGGCGTCTCAGCTCACTTTCTTTCAAGGAGAAATTCCCACTTCTAGACAAGCCACCATGATTTTATCCTGGCCACGCTTCCATACTATCCTTGGAATATAACTATGATAAACTATGGCCAATGTCTATTCTAATGAATCACCATTTCAGCCAAGAGTAAGCACCAGAATAATCACTGACAAAATTAAGTATTCACAATAATATTTTAAGATAAAATGTTAATTCCTGATGAATTTATTTTATGTAATTTTGGGTAGGAGATCAAATAGTTTGCTGTATGTACTTATAGTGTGGTAAGTTACAAGATGCCTTCCTCACCTCTCCCCCCTTCTCGCGCTCTTCTCACCTTACAATTTCCATCTCTGATACATGAATACTAGATGGAAGCTAGTAGAAGCCCGATAGAAAAAACAAGAAAAATAAAAACTTCCTGTCCGTAATGCTTGGTAGTGTGAAAATGCAATGAAGTTTACATTTGTTAATGGAGTCATATGCAAGTACAAGAGGTCTTCAAAAAGTTCATGGGGGGCCGGTCCGGTGGCGCACTGCTACAGTGCGCTGCTTGGGAAGCGCAGTGGCGCTCCCGCCGAGGGTTNTCATGACCCTTAGAACACAATTGCATGGAGGCTTTAGACCTCTTTCTCAATCCCTTTGCACACATCTCCCTGCATCCCATTACAGGGTTCATAGATGGGAGTGCCACCTCCACGCCCACCCCCCAGGCAGGGTATGCCACAGTAATTCTAACACAAGCTATTGAGGTTGCACAACTCCCAGAGGTTGGGGTTATACACTGCAGAGGACACCAAACCTGCAATGACTGCTTAGCCCAGGGAAACAAACTGGCGGATCTAACCACAAAATAGGCTGCTCAGTCACCAGGTCCCCACTCTTCCTCTCCCACTCATGTCCTTCTCATGGCCCCTACACCCTTATCCCAATACACCCTCCAAGAAATACAACACCTCCAACAATTGGGGGCACAGGGAAAGGACAACTCGTATACTCTCTCCGGTCACTGTGTCCTCCCTACTACACAAGCTGAGCGAGTCCTTTTAGATTTCCATAATTCAGTTCTTATAGGCTATGAACTCCGACAACATCTTCTTCAGCCCTTATATTACTCTCCCCAGAAAAGGCCCCGGTGATTATCCTCTCACTCTTGCTGGCCTGCTTCACATCCCTCGCAGAAGGGCTACTATTTTACTATCTGTTCTAGTATTTGCTACAGGATTGGCAGCAGCTGCCCCCAAAGAGTGTAACATTATGGGAAGATTTCTCCTGGCACTAATTTACCTCCTATCGGTAGGATGCTTCTTAGCAATTTCATTGTGGCAATGTCCCCTTTAAATTCTTTTAGCTCCCTAACCCTTTCCATCCTTCCCTTGTTTTTTTTTTTTAAAGATGACGGTAAGGGGATCTTAACCCTTAACTTGGTGTTGTCAGCACCACGCTCAGCTAGTGAGCAAACCGGCCATCCCTATATAGGATACGAACCCGTGGCCTTGGTGTTATCAGCACCGCACTCTACCGAGTGAGCCACGGGCCGGCCTTGTATTATCTTTTAATTCTATTTTTCCACAAACTTTTGGAAATACCGTGTATTGTTCCTATTAGATGGCTCATTTGTGAAAATGTCAGCCAATATTGTTTTTGAATAAATAGTATGCACTAATCTTAAGACAAGCACAGAATATACAAATCCAAATGCTAGCTAGAGAACCCACATATGTCTTTAAATTGTAAAATTATTTTAGGTCTTTGTGCTGACAGTTTTTCTTCCTTTGAAGCTGCTCGAAGAAAAAAAAAAAACCTGTCGAAGGAACTTAGAGCTCCAGGCTCCAGTACATTAAGCAAATGATATTCTAATGTATCCCAGATCAATTTGCATTATAGTCAATGTAGGTGTTTTTCCAAATGTAGGTTCCTATGCCCTGCCATGCCATACCTACTTAATTAGAATGGGGAGAAAGGAATTTGTGGTTTTTTGTTTTTTTTTTAAAAGATGACCGGTAAGGGGATCTTAACCCTTGACTTGGTGTTNCAGCGAGCTGCCGGTCCGCATGTGGGATCCGAACCCTAGGCGGGAGCGCCGCCACACTCCCAAGTGGCGCACTGTTGCGCCACCGGGCCGGCCCTGTATTATCTTTTAATTCTATTTTTCCACAAACTTTTGGAAATACCCGTGTATTGTTCCTATTAGATGGCTCATTTGTGAAAATGTCAGCCAATATTGTTTTTGAATAAAAAGTATGCACTAATCTTAAGACAAGCACAGAATATATAAATCCAAATGCTAGCTAGAGAACCCACATATGTCTTTAAATTGTAAAATTATTTTAGGTCTTTGTTCTGACAGTTTTTCTTCCTTTGAAGCTGCTCGAAGAAAAAAAAAAAAAAAACCTGTCGAAGGAACTTAGAGCTCCAGGCTCCAGTACATTAAGCAAATGATATTCTAATGTACCCCAGATCAATTTGCATTATAGTCAATGTAGGTGTTTTTACAAATGTAGGTTCCTATGCCCTGCCATGCCATACCTACTTAATTAGAATGGGGAGAAAGGAATTTGTGGGTTTTTTTTTTAAAGATGACCGGTAAGGGGATCTTAACCCTTGACTTGGTGTTGTCAGCACCACGCTCAGCCAGTGAGCGAACCGGCCATCCCTATGTGGGATCCGAACCCGGGGCCTTGGTGTTATCAGCACCGCACTCTCCCGAGTGAGCCACGGGCCGGCCCAAGACATTGATTTAATCATTCGTCTTTGTGTTCAGAAAACATCCACTGCCTCCCTCCCCACCGTTCACAGTTCAGAGTTTAAATTTCCTCCTGGTATTCAAGGCATCTCACAGCCTGTTTTCACCATAACTATTCAGATTGCCGTCCTTACATCCTCCCTGCCAAAACATGCCTTGTTTATCCCCCACTCCATGTTCATTTAAACTGTAAATCTCCCTTCAACCCATTCTCCAAGGCCAGCTTAACCTCCACCCCTGAGCCTGCCAGCCTTTTTTTCCACCTCCTGGGCCTTTGTGGTACTTGTTGCCTTGCACTGTTAAATGCTGTGTGTGTTCAACTTGTTTTCCCAACTGCATGGTAGAATTCCCAGTGGTAGGACCACTTTTTTTTTCCTTTTTGGCCTTCTCCTCAGCAGCTTGCACAGCGCTTTACCTGGGGTGGGTTCTTAGAAAATCTGTGCTGAATGAATTTGTCATCAGATCTTTGCTTCTCAGGACAGAAAGAGCTCCTAGAGACCATCTCGTCCAACACTGTTTCATGTTGGATTCTGCACCATGACATACCAGATAGACGGTCATCTAGAGACGGGAAGCTGCCCACCTCCTGGGAAGGCTCACTTCATTACTGGGCAGTTCTAATTGTTAAAAATACAAAAACAAACAAACAAAAAAAGATAATTCTATAGACCTGAGATCTTGTTCCTGGCACCTTCTGCCCATTCACCCTAGTTTTGCCCTCTGGGGCTTTAGAGAGGTGGAGGGGAAGCCTGGTTCCTCTTCCAAGGCAGCCTTTTAGATTTTCAGTGGTAGTGAATCTGTTCAGTACCCCTCTATCTTGTTGATCTTCCAGGGTTGAGATGTTGGGGAAGCACTTTTTTTAATTTCAAGAAGCAGTCAGGTTAGACTTTGGTTCATTGTTTTTTGAAAGTCTTATATGTACATGTCACAGCGCTCAGTGCCATATTCCTCTGGTCCCCTCAGAGGTGTAACACTTGTCCCCCGGGGGAAGATGTGGGCTCATCCTACCATGGATGGCTGTTTTGGAGGTAAAAGGTTAGCAATTCTTAGTTCAGTACCCTGCTGTACCGTACCTCCTCCTTGGCC
>NW_007728076.1:3003-4868 GCF_000696425.1 Galeopterus variegatus | reverse complement strand
TGTGAGAGAACGTAGCTGTTTCCTTAGGCTCCTCCTTAGTCTTTTCCCTATTTCCTTCTACAGTGACTGTGTAACATTATCAGAAATGGCATTTTGGCAGGGAGGGGGAGGAGAGGGGAGGGGCAGGGGAGACATAAATAACACTCCTCTGCCTCAGGACTCTCCTTTGGATTGTGTTACAAATGAAGGCTTGTGAGCTCTGATTTAACCATGTTAATTTTGTGCACAAAAATGAGTGGTAGTGCTTGTCCAAACACAGATTACTGGGTCCTTCCTTAAAGGACCTAAAGATATCTTAATCTAGATAATTCAAATGTGGGTGGTTCTCAGACCACACTTTGGAAAACAATGACTTAAACGTGGTGAAGAAAATCTCCAAGAAAACGTGCAGATGTGTGGTCCCTTTTGAAATCTAGAGATTGGCTACTGAATGTGGATGGCTTCATTTTCTCCACTAGTGAAAATTATCCCTGCTGGAAGGAACTGAGGAATCTCTGAAGCACAGAAACATTCTTTCCATTCACGGCGTGCTAACAGCTTCTTCAGTGAGGCAGGCCCAGACAAAACCTCAGCAGGCCCTTGCAGACAGCATTTCTCCACAGATGAAATTTGGTCAAAGAGAAAATTCAGAGCAGTCTGAGGGAGAAAAAAGAAAAAAAAAAAAAAATCCCCGAAATGCAACATAAAGTTGAGGGGGGTTTGTGGAGGAGACATCCCACTTGCTTTGTGTGTTCTGGTAAAGGCTGGTGGCTTGTCACATGAACCTCAGGCCTTCCTGTTCTCAGCAGCTGCCATCTGAGTCACTGTGGGCAGCAGGGGAGGGTTGACTAACATCAGGGAACACGTGAACATATGACTCTTGGGGGAGGCCACTGTGCCAGGCCAATTTAAAAATTAAGGAGCAACTAACTGCATTGTTGCTGATTCTCACTTATTTTAAGAAGTTTGTTTGTTTGTTTGTTTGTTTTTCAAAGATGACCGGGGTAAGGGGATCTTAACCCTTGACTTGGTGTTGTCAGCACCACGCTCTCTGAAGTGAGCTAATCGGCCATCCCTATATAGGGATCCAAACCCATGCCGTGGTGTTATCAGCACCACACTCTCCCAAGGGAGCCACGGGCTGGCCTCTTAAGAAGTTCTTTAATTGGTTTTTGTCTAGGACTGCAAGTTAGCAGAAAACAGAAAAAACAAGCTGGTAAGTGGATTTTACATCTGGTAAGTGAGAACTGGTGCCAGTCCTATAAGTCACTAAGATCATTTAAGGGTGGTGTGCACCAGCAGGGTAAAACATTAAACCAAAAGCAATACTTCCTGGTAACAGTTGGCATTTCCTGAGAAATCTTTAAAATGAAAGCCTAGAATACCTAGCAGATATATACTATAGTTACAAAAGCCTAGCTATACTTTTCTCTTTCCATTGTCCTCAGCTGTTGCAGAATATTGTGGGTATATTATACTCTTTGAGTTAAATTGTAAGAAAGCCTCTTAAAATTTAAAAACTTTCCATCTTTTAAACTGAGACATTCAAGGACCACTCCAAGTAACAGAAATAACACTGAGATGTTATTAATTTGAACTTGAGTCTTGGCTCTACCCCTTAACCCACTGCCTGAATGCAAGAGGTGCTCAATGAAGAAAACTGATTGTGTGACCAACGTATTAGTTGTAGAACAGAGTTATAATGATTAACTTCTCTGAGCCATTGTTTTCACTTCTGTGATCGGGGAGGAAACCTCTTCTGCCTACCTTACAAGACTTTTGTTAGGATCAGATGAAATGATGTGCATTGAAGTTTTGCTTTCTTTTTTTTTTTTTTAAAGATGACCGGTAAGGGGATCTTAACCCTTGACTTGGTGTTGTCATCA
>NW_007728076.1:0-1202 GCF_000696425.1 Galeopterus variegatus | reverse complement strand
ATGGAGTTTTTGTAAAAAACCGAAGCTCGTTATTTCATTTACATTCAGGTACATTGTGTTGATTGCAACACCTTGTAATCGAGTCTGAACTAGGTGTGTTCTAAATGAGAATTAAAATTAAACAGTAGAAAGCTGCATATCTCTTAGGATCACATTTCTTATCTGATTAAAGTCAGTGCCCTTTCTATTTCATACAATGGAAACATTACACTTGAAAAGGCAAAATGGAAAGAAGAGTATGGAATTTATATACTGGAATCTGATATAGTACTTGTAAATCTAAACATTTTTTATCCTGGGAAAGTCTGAAGTGCAGGAAAAACAAAATTACTGTTAATAACTGAACCCATGGCCAGCCGCCAAAGAATAATAATAATNGAAAAACAAAATTACTGTTAATAACTGAACCCATGGCCAGCCGCCAAAGAATAATAATAATAATTTTTCATAATAATAACTTAGCCCAATAGAAAATATATCATGAGCTTATTATGCACCAATAAATTTTACTTGCTTTATTTTTTTATTTTATTTTTTTTTAAAAGATGACCGGTAAGGGGATGATCTTAACCCTTGACTTGGTGTTGTCAGCACCACGCTCAGCCAGTGAGCGAACCGGCCATCCCTATGTGGGATCCGAACCCGGGGCCTTGGTGTTATTAGCACCGCACTCTACCGAGTGAGCCACGGGCCGGCCCAATTTTACTTGCTTTAATATGTACACAGCCTCTTTTTTGATTAGAGCTTTGAAATTGGGGTGGGCTTGCAGAAAATTAGAACTATATTAGAGAATTGCATCTCAAGTATACAAATCCTCAAGTGGATGTTTCAATAGCATGGCAATAACCATTCTATAACCTTTAAAAAAATAAATCTGAGTAGAAATAATGGTGAAAATCCTCTCTAAGATCTTCTTTCTCAATAAACTATAATTCAGCAAACAGGAAAGTTACCCAGGATTTTGTAATAAATGTGTTAATCACAGACTGGATAGTCATCAGCACTGTCCAAAAGAATACTCACCCCTTAAATAATTCAAAAGGAAACTAAGAAGTAAAAATCCAGGATTTGCTTCCCCTGGAAGCAAAACATAAAATATCCACAACCATTATTGAGCATTGATCATTTAAAGATCTTTTTCCCGGGGCCGGCCCGTGGCTCACTCGGTAGAGTGCGGTGCTGATAACACCAAGGCCATGGGT
>NW_007728075.1:337156-337837 GCF_000696425.1 Galeopterus variegatus | reverse complement strand
CCAGGATTGGCAAATTGACTTTACTCACACGCCTCCCCACAAAATGACCCACTATCTTCTAACTTTAGTAGATACCTTTACAGGTTGGGTTAAGGCTTTTTCCCTGCACTTCAGAGGATGCTACAGCTGTAACACATGCTCTCACCTCAGAAATCATCCCTCATGTTGGCTTGCCCACCAGCCTCCAGTCTGATAATGGCCTGGCATTCATTTTCCAGATTACACAACTCACAGCACAGGCATTACATTACATATCAAATGGGGCTTACGTATACCATATCAGCCTCAGTCATCAGGCAAAGTAGAAAAAGCCAATCACCTCATAAAACACACCCCACCAAGCTGTCCATGGAACCTCAGCTCCCTTGGACCCAACTTCTCCCTCTAGCACTCACTCACTTGTGAGCTGCCCCCTGCAATCCCACTGGCCTCAGCCCCTTCAAATCTCCCTACTCCTTCGCTCATTAGGGATCTTCTTCGGAAACAGGCCAACCTTCTATTACCTCATCCTTTCCCCACCACTCCCTCTTCCCCACCACCCCCTCAGACTTTAAACTGAGCCTGGGACAGCAAGTGTATGTTAAAACCCAAATCCCCTCTCACTGTGTTGGGAAGGGCCCTATACAGTACTTCTCACCACCCCACGGCAGTAAATGTACTAGGAAAGGCCCCTTGGTATCA
>NW_007728075.1:331494-332476 GCF_000696425.1 Galeopterus variegatus | reverse complement strand
AAAAAAAACTATAAAATTTGCAAATATTTTTACTAATAAAGTACACTATTTAGATGCAATATTTCACTATCCAAAAAGATATTCTGTATATTATATATTTTGCAGCTTACTGCTTCTATGAAAAATGTTGTGGAGCTGTAACATACATATTCAACAGAGTGCATAAATCCTTTTCACAAAGTAAACACACGATAAAGAAGAACAAGATATTTCCATTATCTTTTCCTTTAAGTCTACTGTCTTTATTGTTTAAAGAAATCTCTCCTTATTCTAGTTAGTAAAGACATTCTGCTATTTTTCTTCCACAAGTTTTATTTAGATTTGTGATCTCACTGCAACTTGTTTAGATCTGCAATCTGTTTGAAATTTGCTTTTTTAATGCCTGTAGAATTATTTTTGTGCATGCTATGCAGAGGTCAAAATGGTTTTCCTATATAAGTACTCAGCTCCATTTATTGAAAAGTCCATCCTTTTCCACTGCACTGCAGTGTCATCTGTAGATAAATCAAGTGACCATAATGTGTGGGTCTGCCACACATTCTATTCTATTCCATTGGTGTTATTGACTATTCTTGAATGCTACCACGCTGTTTTAATAAATCTGATGTCTGGTAGAGTCAATTCAACAGGGAGATGTGGGTTGTTTTTGGGGGGTGGGGGTTTTTGTCTGTTTTTTCCAAGATTGTCTTGGCTCTTCTGGGCGTTTTGCATTTCCATATAAATTTTATTTTTTTTTAATTTTTAATATTTTATTTTATTTTATTTTGTCAATATACAATGTGGTTGATTATTGTGGCCAATTACCGAAAGCTCCTTCCCACCTCCCTCTCCCCCCTCCCTCCCAACAATGTCCTTTCCTTATGCTTGTCGTATCAATTTCAAGGAATTGTAATTGTTCTGTCTTCCTCCCCTCACCCCCTCGTTTTTTTGTTTATTTATTTATTTATTTTTAGCTCCCACAAATAAGTGAGAACATGTGATA
>NW_007728075.1:313185-330460 GCF_000696425.1 Galeopterus variegatus | reverse complement strand
TTTTTATAGCTAGAACCTGCTTGTCCATTAAGAAAGAAAAGAAAAGAAAAAGCACTTGGGGTTTTAATTGTGGTAACATTAAATCTATGAATCAACTTGGAGAGATTTGACATCATTATAATATTAAATCTTTCAATCTATTGGGAATATGGTATATCCCTCAATTTATTTATATCTTTACTTTCTCTCAATAATGTTTTGAAATTTTGTGTATGGAATTTTTATAAATTTTTAAATTTATTTCTAGATTATTTATAATTTTTGTTACTATTGTTAAATGACATGATTTTTAAATTTTAATTGTTTATTGCTGGTATGTAGAAATAAAATTAATTTTAATATATTAACTTTGTATTGCCAGTATTGCTAATTTCACTTATTCATTCTAATTCTTTTAACTATAGATTCTTTTGAATTTACTACATACACAATGATGTCATCCACAAATAATTATACTTTTATTTCTTCTCTTTCCATTCTAATTTATTTCAATTTTTCTTGCCTTATTACATTAGCTAGAATATTCAAAACAGTATTAAGTAGAAGTGGTGACAGCAGGCACTTTTTCCTTATTGCCAGTCTCCAGATGCAAGCTTTCATATATCACTATTTAATATAATTTTGCTATAATTATTTTTAAATATTTTTATCATATCACAGAACTGTTCATTTATTCTAGTTTGCTAAGAGCTTTTGCAATGAATGAATACTGAAATTTTATCAAGTGGTTTTTCCAGCATCTATTTGAATAATCATATGGTTACTCTCCTTTATCCTGATAATGTGGTAAATTGCATTAATTTTCTAATGTTACACCAATCCTGCGATCCTGAAAAAAAAAAAAAACAACTTAGTATGATATCTTTTCCTTTTTTGAAAATATTTTCTTTAGGACTTTTCACAACTATGCTTATGAGTGAAATTGTCTTGTGATTTTCTTTTCTTTTAATGTCCTTGTCCACTATTTGTATAATGTTTTTTCTAATCTTATAATAGTAATTGAGAGTATCCTCAATTTTTATTCTCTGGATGAGTTTGTGTAATATCTTTGTTATTTTTCTTAAGAATCCACTAGAAAAGCTATCTGAACCCAGACATTTCTTTGTAAGAAAGATTTTAAGTAAAAATTAAATTTTTAACTGATATAGAAAAACATAATTTCTATCTTTTCACGCTATTTTTAGTAAGCTGTGTTTTGTCTTTTAGAAATTTATTACATCTAAATTATCAAACTTATTTGCATAAAATTATTTATATTTTTTCTTATTTTTAATAGCTTTAGAATCTGGAGTTATTTTCCATTTTTTATTCCTGATATTGGCCAAACGAATCACATGACCATGCCCAGCTTCATGGAGGCTGAGAAGTACAATTGTTCCATATGGCCAGAAATAGAGATAGCCATGCATCAGGGAATATAAATAATGTTTAGCACACTCTATTTCCAACAGCATGAAGGTAATTAGAAGGAGAAGTCAGGATTCAAATTCCTGAGTCATGCATGAAGCTGGGCACTGCCTCCCAGGAGAGTAGACAGCTTGCCCACTTGGACCTGACAACTGGTCTTCCATCCTACTGAAAGTAAGCACCAGCAGTCCTGCAGGTCTCGACCTGCCCTGGGCAGCAGCAGACTACTGAATCTAAACATGCAGTGGCTTTTAGAATAGACAGCTGTTAGAACACGTTACAGCTTTTTTTACTTTGTTTCAAAACGAACAATTTCCTCTGGCAAAGCTTTGCATTGAGCAGGTTGGTGTTAAACTTATTATAAGAAAATTACCTTTGGTAATGATCTGAACTTTTAAAAATCCATTTTCCATTTCTGAAATGAGAGCTCAATTTCTCCCTGCATTTTATTTGTTTCATGGCACAGATTGGAAATAGCATCAATTTTCTGCTAGCATATTAAAACATGTTTTTATTAACTAGTAATTGCTGTGAGACTTGGAAATCAGGAACAAAATGATTCTGGAGAATTGAAAATATATATTTCTGATTTCTTTAATAAAAATTATAACTCTGTACTTACTGTAGTGTCTTATGTTCATCCATCCCAGTACAGCAGCGCATTATGGGAATTTTCTCAACCTCTTCCCAACACTTTAACACGGAGAAGGTCAAGGTCATAAGTAATTCCGAAGGCCACACAGCCTCACTGTAAGTGCACTAACTTGGGTAGGGTTCATAAATAAAACAGATAAGCATAGTGTGACCCTGGGTTATTGAAACCTAACCAGAATATCTCAACCTGGGAAACACAGCGGAGAAGTGGAGAATGCCTTGACATAGGAGTCAGACGCACCAGATCCAAACACCAGCCTCACCAAGGTGTGACCTTGTCTCACTGGGCATTAGTTGCCTTATCTGTACAGTTAGAAGACTGACAAATAGCTTGCAAAATTGCTGTGAGGATTAACTGTGAAAAGTGTAAGTCAAATGCCCAGCACAGTTTCTGGAACATAGGCGTCATTCCCATGGAGAAATCTGACACCACCTTGACCAGGCAATGAAAGTTAAATCACCATTGAGGAACAGGTGGACACCATATTCCTCGAGATGGAATACACTGAGAAAAACACAACACCTCCTCTCTAGCATTCTGGCCTAAGATGCATAACCCAAATCTAGCCTTGAGGAAACATCGACAGACCCAAAATAATGAAAATTCTATTTAAAAGGGGGGAGGAGGAGGAAGTGACTGTATTCTTCAAAAATGCCATAGTTATAAAAGACAAGGAAAGGCTTTGGAAGTGTTCCAGATTAAAGGAGGCTAGAGAGACTGCTTCTCAGCCTTTTGGCTAAGATCAAGTGTAAAGGAGACTATAGAGACACAGCCACTCAGTGCAATACCTGGTCCTATACTGGATCCTGCCCTGGAGCAGGGCAATGCCAGAAATAATGTTACTGGGCCTATTTACAAAATAGGAATATGGTCAACAAATTAGAAAAAAAGTTACTGAAGTTGATAATTGTACCTAAGAGCATGTGAGAATGCCTTTTCTGAGAAATATATACCAAAGTATTTAGAGATAACTGAATGGCTAAGAAAAAACATATTTTGGGCCGACCCCGTGGCGCACTCGGGAGAGTGCCGTGCTGGGAGCGCAGCGACGCTCCCGCCGCAGGTTCGGATCCTATATAGGGATGGCCAGTGCGCTCACTGGTTGAGCACGGTGCGGATGACAGCAAGCCAAGGGTTGCGATCCCCTTACCGGTCACGAAAAAGACAAAAAAAAAAAAAGAAAAAACGTTTTGCATAGAAAGAAAGGGAAAACAAATGATAAAGCAAACAGAACAAAATGTTAAAAAATAGATAAATCTGGGTAAAGGATTTATAAATATTCAACATTCTATTATTTTTGCAATTTTTCTGTAAGTTTGAAAGTATTTCCAAATAAAAGTTATTTTAAGTGTCTTTAGAAATAATAAAGACACTTATGAAAAATATACATGTGAAGAACTGGCATAAAATTGATCGATGAAATATGAGTGGAAATAAAAGTGACATTTGTAAATTAACGTGATCTTATATACTATATAATTTGAAATATGAATGTGTAACTAAATGCATTAATTAAATATTGTAAGTATTTAGTATCACTTTCTCACCTTAAAAGTTTGTATATACACATTGGCCAAAACTACCTTTTCTCCCTTTTTTTGTCTCTCATTGGGAAAATGGGGGGAATAACTATTACTCAAAGTTACCTTATATTCAGCACATGCAATGTTATTTTTACCTGTGTGCAACATGTTAGAGTGACATTGTATTAGTTGATCTGTTTTCTATTGCTTATAATGTAATAACTAAAACTTGGTAATTTATAAGGAAAATGAAATTTATTTCTTACAGTTTTGGAGGCTGAGAAGTCCAAGGTCCAGGCATACATCTGGTGAGGGCCTTTTTTTCAGTGGGAACTCTACAGAGCCCTGTGGTGATGCAGGCAATCATCACATGGCAGAATGGCAAGAGCTCTTTCATGTGCTCTGCTTATAAAGCCACCAGGTCCCCACCCATGATAACTCATTACTCCATGAATGATTAATCCATTCATGAGAGCATAGTCATCATGATCCAATCACCTTTTCAAGTCCCCACCTTTCAAATATCATAATTGTATTTCTCACCCTCTTAACGCTGTTACAATGGGGATCAAGTTTCCAATACATGAACTTTTGGAGGGCACGTTTGACCCATAGCAGACATCTGGTGAAGTGCAACATTGCAGTCCAGTTCTATTACACCTTGTAAATACATAGACCAAAGAGGGGAACATCCCGTAGGCCAGGGAACAGATGGTTGCACAGGAGCCCATTAAAGGAGAGCAAGAAGCAGGTGCAAGGGGTTGTCAGCCTCACCCCTACTTCGAACAGAACAGTTCAGTTTTGAATGTGGTTACGTAGGCCTAGAAGTTGTATAAATAAGCCTTTGGTAACTCACTGTCAATTGCAGATGGGTGAATAAACCTACCAAGAGTAAGTAGAGGTGTTGGAAAGTGCATTTTTCATAAAAAGAGTCATCATTACCTGCTCTTTCAAAAGCAACTGTAAGGTGAAAATCAACGTTGGGAACTTCAGTAGCACCCATTTGCTTAGCACTAACCATGGCGCAAACTTCAGATAACACAGTGGGGAAGGTTTTAGGAAATCATTTTTTATTACGAAAACACATTTTCAAAAGACTGATGGCTGTCTTGATTGTGTCACATAAGACCTAGTGACAATATTAGCATGAATTTATGACAAGAAAGGGAGTATGTTTCATCAGGAGACAGCAGGGGTTGATGTAACACAAAATGGTGGTATAGAGCACTTCAAAACTCAATCCCTCCACTGAAACAACCATAAGCTGTCAAAGACTGACAGAATCAGCTTCTTCACAACTCTGGAATCTAATCCAAAGTTTATAGCAACCACAAGACTGCTTAATGAAGAAGGAAGCTGACTTTGGTAAGAGATGATAGAGGCATTTTTGCTCATCCACCTACCATCCATTCCCTAACACAGCAATGGTAGTTGTGGGGACAACAGGCTGTGTTCCAGTGTGGCTTGCTGATGCCAGGTGGCTAATATAGACCTTGTTCTTAAAATACTGTAGTTGTGTGTATCCAGCTATCTGGTGGTTCCATGGTGGACCCACAGAGAGCTGACCTTTTTCTTGCACCCTGCCCCAAGGTAGAGCAGCTTCCAGACAGTGATCTCTGCTAAAAGATTTAAAAATGCACAGTTCCCACCTGGAACAAGGAACTGTGGACCCGGGAAGTGGCAGACAGAACCCAAAAGGCAGAAAGTAGGAGGCCAGAACGGAAAGTGATTGGGAAAATAAGAGCTCAGGAGGGTTACAGGAAACCGGGAAATTTGCAAATATGTGAACACTAAATTTAAACAACCAATGTGTCAAAAAAATGAAATCATAAAGAAATTAGAAATACCTTGATAAAAAGGAAAATGAGAACCCAACATGCCAAAACTGATGAGATGCAGCAAAAGCAGTGACGGGGGAAATTGATAGCTGTAAATGTCTATATTACAAAAAGAAGAAAGATCTAACATTAGTAACCTAACTTCACACCTTAAAAAACCAGAAAAAAAGAAGAGCAAACTAAACCCAAAGCTACCAGGAGGAAGGAAATAATGAAGATGAGAGCAGAGATTTATAAAACACAAAATAGAAAAACAACAGCGAGAATCACAAAACCAAAATTTGGTTGTCTAAAAAGATCAACAAAATTGATAAACCTTAGCTAGACTGACAAAGAAAAAATGAGAGAAGGTGCAAATAACTAAAATCATTAAATGAATGTGGGAATATTACTATCGACCTTACAGAAATTTAAAGGATTATAAGAGAATACTATGAACAATTCTACACCAACAAATCAGATAGGATAGAGGAAATGAAAAAATTCCTAGAAACATAAATTACCAAATGGACTGAGTCTGCTAAAGCTGACATAACAAAATACCACAAACTGAACAACTGAACAGGTTAAGCAACAGAAATTTATTTTCTCACAGTTCTGGAGGCTGGAAGTCCAACATAAGGTTTCAGCAGGTTTGGTTTCTTGTGAGGCCTCTCTCTTTGGCTTGCAGACAGCCACCTCACTGTGTGCTCACGTAGCCTTTCCTCTGTGTGCACATATCCCTGCTGTCCATTCCTCTCCATATAGGGACACCAAACATATTGAATTAGGGCCCCACCCTTATGACCTCCTTTAACTTTTTTTTCTTTTTGGAGATTTTTGGTCTTATTCAGAATATTTTAAAATTTACTTGTACACATGTATGGGGTACAGTATGTTGTTTCAATACATGCATGTATTATACAGTGATTATTTAAGGTAGACAGCATAGCCTTGCTGGATATAGTATTCTTGGTTGGCAGGTGGTTTATTTTTAGTACTTTGAATATGTCATCCCATTTTCTCCTACCGTGTAGAGTTTCTGTTGAGAAGTCTGCTGTTAGTCTGAGGGGGGCTCCCTTATAAGTGACCTGATGCTTTTCTCTTGCTTCTTTTAAGATTCTCTCTTTGTCTTTGAGCTTTGCCAGATTGGCTATAATGTGACTTAGAAAGGATCTTTTGGGGTTGAATATGTTTAGGGATCTTTGAGCCTCCTGGATCTGAAGTTCTGTGTCTCTACATATACCTGGGAAGTTTTCTGTTATTATTTTGTTGAATAGGTTTTTCATGCCTTTTCCTTTCTCCTTCCCTTCTGGAACACTCATGATTCCAACGTTTGTGCACTTAAGGTTGTCTGTTATCTCTCTTAGATTTTCTTAATTAAAAAAAAAAATTTGGGGGGGGGTTATTTCAAGAAGACTATCTTCAAGATTATAAATTATTTTGTCTGCTTGTTCTAGCCTGCTGCTTAAGCTATCAGTTGTGCTTTTTATTTCACTGAGTGAATCTTTCAGTTCCATGAGTTCTGCTACATTCTTTTTGAAGCATTAATGTCTTTACAAAGACAATAATTTCCTCCTTCATATCCTGAATTTTTTTTTCTCATTTCATTATGTTGTCTAACTGAGTCTTCTCATATGTTGGTGAGTTTCCTTAAAATTGTTGCTTGGAATTCCTTTTTAATTGTTTCAAGAGTTTCCTGCTCTACAGCGACTGGTACTTGAGAGTTATACTATTCTTTTGTTGGTGTCATATTTTCTTGGGTTTTCATATTTCTAATATTCCTATGTTCACGTCTGGTAATCTGGCAAAGCAGTTGCTTCTTCTATTACTCTAGAGTTGGATTTGAGGAGAGAGACATCTTCTTCTTTTTCCAGGCTCTCCTAGTGACTCGTCTTGTCAATGCAGTCGAGTGTCTGGTGGGCCACCTGCACAGCACCTGTGGCTACTGCTGTGATGCTGAGCTGCTTTGTTGGCAGTCAAGGCTGTGGTGGGCCATCCACATGGAAGTGGTGTTTTTGGTATGCTCTCTTGCCTTCTGCTGGGCAGAGGGAGCTGTGGCCCTCAGCTCCTTTCCTAGGACCTTGGGCATGCTCATTAACCTTAATTACCTTTAAAGACCCCTTTTCCAAATACATCACTTTTGGATTTAGAGTCAACATATGAATTTGGGGGGACACAATTCAGTCCAGTCCATACCACTGACATAAGGAGAAATAGAAAATCTAAACAAATTTATAACAAGTAAGAGATCAAATTAGTACCCAAAACCTCCCAACAAATAAAAGCTCAGGACCAGATGGCTTCACTGGAGAATTCTACTCAACATTTAAAGAAAAATTAATGCCAATTCTTCTCAAACTCTTCCAAAAAATACGAGAGAAAAGAACACTTCCTAACATATTCTATGAGGCCAATATTACTTGATACCAAAGCCAAACAGAGATGCCACAAGAAAAGAAAGTACAAGCCAATATTTCTAATGAATAGAGATGTAAAACCCTCAACAAAATATTGTACTAGAAATCTAGAGTTTAACAGCAAATTAAAAGTATATTACACATGATGACTAAGTGGAATTTATTCCATAAATGCAAGGGTGGTTCAATATATGAAAATTAATGAAATATACTACATTAATAGAACAAAAGGAAAAAAATATTATCTTAATGCCAAGGGAGCATTTGTCAAAGACCTTTTCATAAGTAAAAAAAAAAAAAAACACTCAGAAAACAAGAATAGAACTTTCTGAATATGATAAAGAATTTTTATAAAAAACCTAAGCTAACGTAACATACTCATTATTGAAAGACTGAAAGCTTTGCCCCTGAGATCAGGACCAATACAAGGATGCCTGCTTTCATCATGTTATTCAAACTTGTACTGGAGGTGATAGCCAGAGCAATTAGGCAAGAAAAAGAGATAAAAGGCATACTAATTGGAGAGGAAAAAATAAAAAACTATCTCTATGCACAGATGACGTGATCTTATATAGTAAATTCCAAAGAGTCCACAAAAAACCTGCTACAGCTAATAAACACACTCAGCAAAGTTGTAAGGTAAAAGATCAACACACAAAAACCAGGTGTTTCTATATACCAACAATAAATAATATGACAAGTAAATTAAGAAAAAGTTCTATTTATAAGAGCATAAAAAAGAATAAAATACTTAGTAATAAATTTAACCAAGCATGTGAAAGACTTGTACAATGAGAACTATAAAACATTGCCAAAAGAAATTAAAGAAGTCATAAATAAATGCAAAGATATCTCACGTTCATGGAATGGAAGACTTAATAGTGTTTAGATGGCAATACTGCCAAAGTGATCTACAAACATAATGTAATCTTTATCAAAACCAATATTGAAATCAAAATCAAAATCACTTCTGCCTGTTTTGCAGAAAGGTGGAAGCCAATCCTCAAATTTGTATGGAGTTGCAAGAAGCCACAAAAAGCTAAAACAATCTTGAAAAGGAAGAATAAAGTTGTACTACTCCAACTTACCATTTTCAAAATTTACTGCAAAGCTACAGTAATCAAAACAGTGTGATACTGATGTAAGCATAGACATATAGATTAATGGAATAGAACTGAGAGTCCAGAAATAAACCCATGTGTCTATGGAAAATTGATACTCTATAAGGGTCTCAAGAACATTCAATAGGGAAAGAACAGTCTTTCAACAAATGGTGCTGAGAAAACTGGATATCCACATGCAAAAGAATGAAGGTTAATCCTTACCTCACACTATATACATAAAATAACTCAAAATGGATCAATGGACCTATATAGAAGAGCTAAAGCCATTTTTTTTTTTAATCTGAGGATAAAACACAGAGATAAATCTTCTTGACCTTGGAATATGTTGGAACTTGATAGAGGCAGTGGTTACATAACACTATCAATGTACTAAATGCACTGCATTGTTCTTTAAAATGGTTAATTTTATGTTACGTGGATTTCCTGTCAATTAAAAAAAAAGCATCCAACAGGACTCAGAGTCAGATTAAGAATTCCAGTTTGTTTTCTGCAGCATCTGATATTGTATCCAAATGCCCTTTACCTCTCACTTAGCCTCACGAAAAAATGGAGATGAGAACTCCTGCTCTGTGTATGTTACAGGATTCTTACAGAGTTGTAGAACTAGGGCTAGGGTCTGGATCTCACAGACTCCTTGAGCCTGTTGTCCAGACTGGGTCACAAACCCTTCACATACAGGTCTATGAGCTAGGTAACCGGAAAAAAAGGTCCTTGGAGCCTTGGTTGAAGGAATAGTAAGCTTTATTCAGCACACACATGTCTAAGAGCTAGGCAGTCCAAAGAGAAAACTGAGCAGCTGCCAGCAAAGTCCAAAGAAAAATTGAGCAGCTGCCAGCAAAGTAAACATGCTTTGTTTTTAGACGTGAGCTCCGCATATGCACTAACTCTACCCCCACACAACTTGTTTACAAAGAATGTGCTGCGCCACCCCCCACCGGACCTTAGGCATGGGGGCCTGACTAAACTACTTTATTTTCCTCACAAAAGGTCAAAAGAAATGGTGTATATAAACAGCAGTGCTGCTGCTAAGTGCTTGACACAAGTTGCTGTTGTGTGTCCTGCCCGGTCCTGTTGTCAGTGCTGTGCCAGGCCCTGTGCTTTGTGTGCGTTTGTCATTTCGTTCTCCTGCACAGTGAGGGCTGGTTACAGAGAAAGAAACTGGGAGTCAGAGAGGTGGAAAAACCTGCCTCATGGTACAGGATTGGAGCTCAGATCTCTAATCCCAGACTCACCAAACTCTTCCCACCTCCTCCAACAAACTGTCCCCAACTCCCCACCTTCATTGTGGCCTGGATTAGCAGCAATCCCATGCCAACAGCAGTGATTATCTAAATTTTTCTAAATAACTGTCTTACATCAGCCTCATTCCATCACTTGGTTTATGTCCTGAATTCAGAAGCCATGAAGGGTCAAGGCTGTTCCTCCCAAAAGCAGCTCAGGTGCTTGGAAAGAAAAGGAAACATACCCAGCCACTGCTTTATTATGGAAGATCATACCTTGCACTAAGAAAAAAGCCTCCACCTGAGCTTGAAATCTTGCAGGCCCAGACCATTGCCCCCCACTCCCACCTCCAACCCACCCACCCAACCAGAGGCAGCTGTGCACATGGGAAGGGTGAGCATATGTGGGTAGTACTGGAAAGGCAAGGGAGTCCAGGGGACCACTTTGCCTCTCAATGAACTACAGAAATAATAGTAGTGGTGGATATTTGTTGTGAGCCTATCTGCTGCAGGCATGATCCTTAGGACAGATAAGTTATCCTCACAACAACCATATCAGGTGGGATTGTTTCCCTCACTTTTCAGATACAGTAACTGAGGCTCTGGTGACATAATTCATTCTTCCAACAAACAGGGTCTGGGGAAGACCCTGCAGGGAGTGGGGCAGTTGGAGCAACAGCACATTCCTGCCTTGAGCAGCTAACAGTCTTCTGGAGTTGGGGGGATGGGGAGACAAAACACGTGCAAAGTGCTGAGTCGTTGGCACATTGCCATGGCAGGCAGCAGTAAGAGGGGTCCTGGATAGGAATGACCGTGCAGAGAATGGATGGGGGCGAGCCAGAGGAGCTGGAGATTGGGTCCAGGTGGAGGAAGTGTGTGAGGGGAGGCAAAAGCAGGAGAGAGCCTGCCAGGGTTCCTGCAGGGCAGCAGGGAAACCCAAGCCCACCCCTCACTCAGCTATGCCTCCTGGAGATAAGGTTCCAGACTGCCAGCTGCCCACCAGCCAGCCATCCTGCCCTCAGCTCAAAAGTGGGGTGGTAGGGGTGTGAGCTGGGAGGCAGGGTTGTTGCTGTGTGTGCAGACACCTGATAGGAACAAGCAGACACCCACCCTGGGGACTGCAGGACCACCCCTCATCACTGATCCCAGGACACGTGTTTAAAGGCAAGATAGTACTGAATATTCCAGGCAGAAGGTGGCTGCAAGCATGACATAGGTGGACAGCAGAAAGCACTAAGACTGATAAGGTAGGTGCTAGGACAGTCTTCTGAAAAAGCAAGTAGAGATGAAGGCAAGGCACAGCTTGAGTGACAGGACTATGAGCTCCATCTTCACCTAATGGAATGCACTCAGCAGGAGTCAGGACTTAGTCTAGAGAACATTATATGGGGCTTCTAGGGTCCAGGACCGAAGAATGGGCCACAAGTTTCATTATATTAGATTCCATGTCTTAGTGGTTCACATGCATTCAGTCTCTCTCATTTTATTGAATACTCTTTATTTATACAATGCATGTTGTCAAAAATCAATGTGCCAAAAATATTGAAGTCGTTTAAAATAAAGCCAATGTTTCTCAGAAATACTTCAGTCTTCCCAATGGATAAATGGTCATACTTCCTCAAAGGTCGTTTTATGCCTACTAATATCACACCAAACAATGAGATGTAGGGCAAACACCCAAGGGTGGACACATTTGAGAGTGAACAGGGGCTCCATTAATGACACTGGAAAAATAGGCATAAACTGTATTTGGTTCCAGTGAACCAGGGCATCTGGTCAACTTGGTCAGATAGAAAGTGAAAAATGTATTCCATCAACCAGATGTTTCCTAGATAGAGAGACATTTGGGTTCTGGTGGAGTGACATGTATTTTCTCAATGAAGAATAGTTTTCAAATACATGTCTATGATTTTATTTTATTTTTTTTTCCTTTTTTGTCTTTTTTCGTGACCAGCAACGGATCGCAACCCTCAGTGTCGCACCCGTACCGGACCGGGACCGGCAACGGGATCGCAACCCTCGGTGTCGCTCCCGCACCTCTCTCAGCCAGTGAGTGGCCGGTCTGTATGTGGGATCCGAACCCTCGGCGGGAGCGCCGCTGCGCTCCCAAGCAGCGCACTGTAGCAGTGCGCCACCGGGCCAGCCCCCATGTCTATGATTTTAAAATGTCCAGATATGTGCCATATTATTATTTGTGCCATTAAGCTGATCTTCAAAGAACAGAAAAGGGTAATAAAAATATAGGCTGGAAAATTTAAACTTCCATTGTCCTGCATCCAGGAAATTTCTTTAATTTTGGATTTAGTTATCATTTAGGCAGAATTGTCAGTATATTTTTGGTACTAGTTATAATTTAGGGCAGAGGGGTCGGCCCGGTGGCGCATTGCTACAGTGCGCCACTTGGGAGCGCAGCGGCGCTCCCGCCGAGGGTTCGGATCCCACATACAGACCGGCCACTCACTGGCTGAGAGAGGTGCGGGAGCAACACCAAGGGTTGCGATCCCGTTGCTGGTCCTGGTCCGGTACGGGTGCAACACTGAGGGTTGCAATCCGTTGCCGGTCACGAAAAAAGACAAAAAGGAAAAAAATAATAATAATAATAATTTAGGGCAGAGTTATAGGTATGTTTTTAAAATAGATGATTGAGACTGCAGAGCACCAAGAGAGTGACAAGATCCTTGTGAACCACAGAAAATGGAAACAGCACCATAGAGAACAGAGCAGGGCATCCAGCCTCTGCCCCATCACAGGGACCAGCTCAGAATCAGGTGGAGAGAAGGTAAGCTGGAGAAGACCCCAGCTGTTTCCATGCCTACCATAAATGCTAGCAATCCCCGCCACAAGAGAGGTCCCCAGTCTTTTCAGGATCCAGGCTCAGTTAGAGAGTAGCTGAGAGTTAGTGTAGCTGCAGTCTCCTAGTGGAAGCCCAAGGAGAAGAAAATGCCTCCTGCGTTCAGCAGCTGCAACACCACACCATCTTGGAGCCAAACCCACAGCTGGAATGCACCCTTCCCCAAACCCAATGAGGATGATTTGCTTTGTCTGGAGGCCCTGCCTACATTCTACCACATTCATGAGGAGGCCAGCAGGACCACTGCCCAGGCTGCTTGGAGCCTAGAACAGACAAAAAGACTGAGTCCCCAGCATCTGAACCCACACAGCACCCCTCTCCACCCCCAGGCAAGCAGACAGATCAGCTGAGCAGAAAAACTGCCAAGGTGTGGTGGTTCTTGACATTCACAGCCCACACTGCACAAACTGTGGACCCACTGATCCCACAGCTGCCTGCACTGGCCCACAACCAGACCAGCAGTAGCTCCATCTCCCCCTTTAACCCTCCAAACATTCACATGGACACCAGCAGGACCACAACCCTGAAGACCTGCTCACCACATAGGTGCCCACACCAGCCCACAGCCAGCCCAGTGATAGCCTCGCCTCCCCCTGCAGCCCTCCACCTCTTTGCATGGGCACTGGAAGGACAAAAACCCCAGCTGCCTGGAGACTAGGCCAGACAGAGGGACAGAGGCCCTGGCATTTGAGCCCACATGTTGCTACCTCTCCTCCCCACCTGGGCAGGCAGGAAAACCAGCTGGGCAGGGAAGCTACAACTAAGTGGTTATTCCGCACGTTTGTGTGTACCTACCCTGCACAACCCATGGACCTGCTGAGCCTACAATGCTCATGCCAACAGCCAGCCTGGCAGTGGCCCCTCTCTCCCCTGCAGCCCTCCACAGAGCCATCAGAGTTTGCTACTTCCTTACAGGTTCACTATAGGCTTAACAGTTGATCCAGCGGCCCTCTACAGAGCTGCCAGAACCTGTTACACGAGTGTATATCTGCTCCAAGACCAACAGTGGACCAGGCATGGGATTTGATGCTCCAAGGCAGGCCTCTACAGAGCTGCTGAGCTTAGCTGCACCCTTGCAGGCTTGCACCAGGCTCTACAGCTGATCAGGAAGCCATCTGCAGAGCTTCCAGGCCCTGCAGAACCTGTGTTTACCTACTCCCAGACCAACAACTGATTGGGCAGCAGCTTTTACTCCCACAGCCCACCTCTAGAGAGCCACTGGGTCCTGCGGCATCCATGCAGGCTTGCTCCAGGCTCAACAGCTAATTCAAAGGCCCTCTACAAAGCTTCCAGGACCTGTTGTACCAGTGTACACCTGCTCACTGAACAACAGCAGATCGCCCATCCCAACAAGAAACTGTTGAGGGTCCCACCACCTAGGCCACAAAGGCACCCACAGACTACTCCAAGATCTAATACAATTGAATAAGTCACACAAAGGCTGAACTACCACACTCACAAGTCTCTCAGATCCAAACCTCAAATGCCCAACCTGACTGTCAATATAGAACACTTCTACAGGAAAGAGTCTCTCCCTTCAAAAACCGCTCCTAAAATTAAAAGAAGCAACTACACCACCAGATGCCCAGACATCAACACAGAGATATGAGAAGCATGGAAAACAGGGAAACATGACTCTCCATAAAGAAGACAACAATTCTCTAATGCCAGACCCTAAACAACAGGAAATCAGTGTATCACCTGAAGAGGAATACCAAATGGCAATACTAAGGAAACTCAACATGATGGATGAAAAAAATAGGCAGAAATCACAGTGAAGCTAAAAAAAAAAAAAAAGCAATCCAGGACAGGTATGAGAAATTCAACAAAGAGATAGAAACAGTAAAAAAGAATGAAGCAGAAATCCTGGAACTGAAGAATTTATTTTTAAAAATACAAAATAAAAAATACAACTGAAAGCATAAACAGCAGGCTAGAACAAGTGGAAGAAAGAATTTCTGAACTAGAAGATAGGCTTTTTAAATTAACACAGTTGGAACAAAAAAAAAGGAAAAAAAATTTAAAGATGAAGAAAACCTACAAGATCTTTCTGATAACCTTGAGCATACAAACATCCATAGTGTGGGAGTATAAGAAGGGGAAGAGAACAGAAAAGGTATTGAAAGCCTATTTAATGAAATAGCTGAAAACTTCCCAAATATTGAGAGAGATACATTCTCACAGATCCAGGAAGCTCAAAGATCCCCAAAGAGATTCAATCCAAACAGGACCTCCCTGAGACACATTATACTCAAATTTTCAAAAGTCAAAGACAAAGAAAGACGTCTAAAAACAACAAGAGAAAAGTGTTAAATCCCCTGTAAGGGAATCTCCATCAGGCTGACAGCAGACTTCTCAACAGAAACCTTACAGGCCAGGAGAAAATGGAATGACATATTCAAAGTGCTAAAAGAAAAAATAAAACTGCTATACAGGAATACTGTATGCAGTAAAGGTTTCCTTCAGAAATGAAGGCAAAATAGTATCTTTTTCAGACAAACAAAAACTATGTGAATGACCAACACAAGACTGTCCCTTCAACAAATCCTCAAGGGAGTCCTGCATCTGGAACAAAAAAGCAACAAAAGAATATAGAACAACCATGAAGAAATTAATAAAATGGCAGAAATGAGGAATAACTTTCAATAACATTCCTGAATATAATGGATTAAATTCCCACTCAAAAGATATAGACTGGCTGAATGGATTAAACAATTAGACTCAACTATACTGCTACTTGAAAGAAACTCACTTCACCAATAAAGACACACATAGAATAATAGTGAAGGGATGGAAAAAGATATTTCACACTAAATCAAAAACAAGCAGGAGTTGCCATACTTATATAAGATATAATAGACTTCAAACCAAGAACTATAAATAAACAAAGAAGGACATTATATAATGATAAAAGGATCAATGCAGCAAGAAGATATGACAATCATATATATATGCACCCAACATCAGTGCATTCAGATATATAAAGCAACTGTTATTGGATCTAAGGGGAGAGATAGACCCCAACATAGTAACAGCTGGGGACTTTAACATGTCACTCTCAGCATTGGACAGATCATCTAGGTAAAGAATTATCAGAGAGGGCCGGCCCGGTGGTGCACTCGGTAGAGTGCGGCACTTGGGAGCGCGGCGGCGCTCCCGCCGAGGGTTCGGATCCCATATAGAGACCGGTCCGCTCACTGGCTGAGTGCGGTGCGGGCGCGACACTGAGGGTTGCAATCCCATTGCCGGTCGCGGTACGGGCGCGACACCGAGGATTGCGATCCTGTTACCAGTCACAAAAAAAAGACAAAAAGGAAAAAAAAAAAAAGAATTATCAGAGAAATACTGGATTTAAACAGCACTCTAGACCAAACGGACTTGACAGATATATACAGAACATTTTATCCAACTACTGCAGAATGTACATTCTTCTCATCAGTACTTGGATTATTCTCTAAAATAGACCACATGTCAGACTACAAATTAAGTCTCAACAAATTTTAAAAGTTTGAAAGCATATCAAGTATATTTTCAGATCACAATGGAATGAAATTAGAAATCATCAACAAGCAAAACTTTGGGAACTATACAAATACATGGAAATTAAACAACATGCTCCTGAATGACCTATGGATCCAAGAAGAAATTAAACAGGAAATCAAAAAATTCCTTGAAACAAATGAAACTACACAGTACAACTTACCAAAACCTATGGGATAGTGTGAAAGCAGTACTCAGAGGGAAGATTATTGCAACAAATGTTCACATCAAAAGAACAGAAAGACTTCAAATAAACAATCTAACATTACACCTCAACAAACTAGAAAAACAAGCACAATCCAATCCCAAAATTAGCAGATGGAAAGAAGTAATTAAGATCAGAGCAGAACTAAATGAAATAGATACCAAAAGAATGATGCAAAAGATCAATGAAACAAAAAGTTGGGTTTTTTGAGAAGAAAAATAAAAACAAAAAAACAAGCCATTGCCTAGATTAACCAGAAAAAGAAGAGAGAAGACCCAAATAACAAAAATCAGAAATGAAAACCGAGACATTACAACTGATACCACAGGGCCGGCCCGGTGGCGCACTGCTACAGTGCGCCGCTTGGGAGTGCGGTGGCGCTCCCACCGAGGGTTCGGATCCCACATACAGACCGGTTCCCGCTCACTGGCTGAGCGAGGTGCGGGCGCGACGCCGAGGGTTGCGATCCCGTTGCCGGTCCCGGTCCGGTACGGGCGCGACACTGAGGGTTGC
>NW_007728075.1:311395-312223 GCF_000696425.1 Galeopterus variegatus | reverse complement strand
AAAAAAAAAAAAAAAAAAAAAAAAAAAAAAAAAAAAAACAACTGATACCACAGAAATACAAAGAATCATTAGAGACTATTATGAACAACTATATGCCAAAAAATTTGAAAATCTGGAGGAAACAGATAAATTTCTGGATACATACAAACTACTAAAACTGAACTAAGAAGAAATAGAAAACCTCAACAGACCAGTAGCAAGCAATGAGATTGAAGCAGTAATCAGTAGTCCCCCAACAAAGAAAAGCCCAGGATCAGATGGCTTCACTGCTGAATTCTACCAAATCTTTAAAGAAGAATTAGTATCAATCCTTTTCAAACTATTCCAAAAAATTGAAACAGTTTATTCTTCCAGACTCATTCTATGAGGCCGGCATTACCCTGATACCAAAATGAGACAAAGGCACAACAAGAAAAAGAAAGCTACAAGACAATATCCTTGATGAACATACATACAAAAATCCTCAACAAAATATTAGCAAACAGAATAAAACAGCACATCAAAAAGACTGGCCACAATGATCAAGTGGGATTCATCCCAGAGAGGCAAGGATGGTTCATCAAATGCAAATCAATAAATGTGATAAAACACACCAACAAAATCAAGGACAAAAACTATATGATTATCTCAATTAATGCAGAAAAAGCATTTGATAAAATTCAGCATTCCTTCCTGATAAAGACTCTCAACAAATTAGGTATAGAAGGAAAGTATCTCAACACCACTAAAAGCCATATATGACAAACCCACTGCCAACATCATCCTGAATGGGGAAAAGCTGAAAGCATTTTCTTTTTTTTTTTTTTTTTTTTTTAATTTTTTTTTTTT